>NC_141774.1:10816650-11116650 GCF_051362555.1 Lingula anatina | reverse complement strand
GTAACTAGCCTAATCCCCCTGGTCGCCTGGGTAGCCATGCCTCCTTAGACAAACGGTCTCCCGTAGCGAACTATCCTTTTGTTCAACAGCTTCGCGCGTGCAGCTGATTATGTATGTAGTGACACTATAGCTATCTGCATATAAATGTGTGCTAGCAGTTATTTGATTCATTCTGCTGGGTTGGATGTTGTGGATCAGACCACTGGTTCGTTGATTTATTTTTTTCTGAAGATTGGTGGTGCAGGTTTTGAGTGCTTAAATATTTACCCTCCTTCTAACAAGAGATAGGGGAAGGGAGAGAAAAAGAGAGAGTGTCAAATGAAATGGGTAATGAGTAATACAATACATTAAATAAAAGGACTCGCGGTGGAAGAAACGATAGACTGTTTTGCATCAAGGTATGCCATTATAATCCGACATGGCCCATAACAGGAGGGATTATACTTTAAATACAGACTCATTGTTGTATGACTTATATTTGTGCCGACTATTATTTTACTCTCGTTCATTTCGTGAAACTATTTCCTTGAATAAAGTTTTGCCTGTATAAATTTACTTTGTGACATGAAGTAATTAATAAAACACGCCTGTTGAAAAGGGGGCTTTTCGTAACTAATAAAGGTTCACTGTTCAGAAAAATATCGTCGCCGCTACCTTCAGGAAAGCGTACCCTCCGCTTGGATCACTGGCATTTAAGGGCAATTTACATTTTAGCTAATAATTCTGAATTTACTAATATTTTGGCCTAAATTCGATGTCAGATTCATAGCCATGACGCAAAGCCGCCAGGGTAACTGTTTAAATTTCCAAACATTCTATTTCGTTTTTTTACCTAATGTTTTTTATTATCAGTCGAAAACGTTTTCATGTTTAACTTCTCAAACCTGTACACACCATTCTGGACTATTTTATTTTATCCAACTACACATACAAATACCACTAACTGCCCCCCTCCCCCCCTAAACAATCAGACTAGAACGCGTGGCGATAAAAATGTATCGCTTGTAAACACTAAGCGAAATGCACCTTGTGACTATATTCAATGTGCCGTCACTTAATTGCTTTCTCGATTTCATTAATTGACGATAGTAATTGCAGTAAACAAGGAAGAGGAAATGCTGAAGACAAAACAACGTCGGGTCTTTGTGTGACTTTCTCCCTAAACACTTTTTATGTTGCTGTCAAAGAAAAAGGAGCCGAGATAGCGATCATTTAACGTTTGATACACAATGTTCATTAATGTCATACTTTTGGCGATTTATTGAAACCATATTTGTACAGAGTAGGTTAGCATAAGTTAAGCAACAACCAGTATGAAGAACAACTCCCTTTTTTAATGAGGCAAGACACCCTCTTCACGCTGATTATAACCTTGAGAAAGACATTATGCAACAAGGCAAAGGAGTTATGCAAAGTTCTTTCAACTTGTGTGTGAATACAACACATTCTTTGTCGCTTTTACAAGACAATGGAGGCAAGCAAGCGGAATAATTACAATATACTTCTGGAAACCTGAAGCATAGGGCATTGTGAAACTTAATTCGCTACGGAGTCTTGTTATCCTTCATGCAGTTTTATAGCTGGGATAAACACTGCGAAGTAGAAACAGGCTTCACTTAGCTTTACTTAATATACGACAGTTTAAACAAAACCAGTCTGAAAGGCTTGCTTTGATTTGGCGTTAACCTGACACTGGTTTTGAAAGAACAAATATAAATATGTTGGATGGATTAAAGCACCGACTTCGTTATAATATAACTAAATGTGTTCATTTACAAGTAACACAGATAATATTTATAAGTTGTCTGTCGTTCAGCACGCATTATAGGCTAGTAGCTAAACAGTGATGATGATCACAGTAATTGTATATGCATCGTTTAAGCTTGTTCGAGAGATAATAACAGTCGCGTTTAACAATAGATAGCGAGCTATAGTAAGACCCCCTCCTCTTCAACTGATGATTTACACTGTTAATTGACCGTACTTTCATATATTGTATGATCACACAGTCAGACTTTCCCTGGTTGCACGTTGGAGTTAGATTGACCTTGCGCCTCTGTCAATGCACCTCATTTAATTTCAATTTTATAATACAAGTATAGTATAAGTAATATATTCTTTCCTTATTCCTCATTCATTATCATTCATGTTTTATAAATACTTGAATGCAGTACGTTTATAAATAAATTATACATTTATAAATTAATGCAATAATAATTTTTTTAGACAGATTGATGCTGACGCTCATGCATGTCAATCAAACAAACAATACTTAGTTCAATTTTTGACTGCGGAAATTTCATATTGGATGAAATAACTGTTAACAAATTTAACTAGCAGTTTGTAAGCAACACAAAAATCATAATCAGCTGCGCCTGCCAAACTAGTGAACAAAAGGACAGTTCGCTACGCGTGGCACGCGTTAGCATGGGTTCTAACCTCTTAAAGCTATAACCCTATCGCCGCAACAAACAATGGGTACCTTCTGGCTGATGTATCCTGCTGTTAATTACACCTAGTTACAGCGTTTTGTCTTGTCGCGCTGGACCATAGAAACCGGCGTCATGGGTTCACTTGTCTCAAGTATTGTGTTATTCTACCTAAGCTATTGTGTTTGTGCGTTCGAATTTTGAAGGGATTTATACGGCCCTCCATTGTTTGTCCGCCCCCTTCCATTCACAACGTAGGGATTAAAACATTTCGAACGTTGTTACACCGGTGTACAAGGAAACAAAATTATGACTACCATTGTACGATCATGCGTCGCACCATCTATCGTTCTCTTACCATCACATGTGACGCCATCTGCATTCAGCAAATAGCCGGCCTGACAAGTGCAGGTGAAAGATCCGTTTGTGTTCGTGCAAAAGTGAGAACACATTCTCTGCTGGCATTCATCAATATCTGTTAATCAATAAAACAAATTGAAATGAAAAATGTACAAATTGGCCATTCAAATAGGCTGTTCTGATCAGAAGATGACTAAACATAAACAAATGTGTCTGTTTGTGAATAAAATAAAATACGTCAAGTACGAATGTAAGTTGATTAGTATTGCATAATATTATGAGCATGTTTCCGATATGGTACACTTGTTTGTATTGAGTTAATGCAAACAGACAAAGGTAAGGTTTTACTGAGGGGGCAAGGCATTTTGCCCAGGTAAAAACAGAAGGCGAATACATTTTCCTGAAACACGCAAGGTCACCGGATGCAGATTCCTCTTTTTTTCAGCTATAGAAGGAGAATGAAAAGGGGAGAGTTTAAGTACCTAGCTTTTAAAACATTAAACATTTTTGGATATATTCAGTGTTACCGTTTCTCAGATATTACGTATACACACACAAAAAAAAAAAGGCCAAAGATGAGATGAAGTAATTAAGTAATAAAATCAGTAAAAAAATGATAATAATAAATCATAAATTAATAAGCCCTGACTTTTTTGTTTTGGAAAAGGCCTCTGGAACCGCTTTTATATTTAGTGGCAGTGGATATTTACCAGTGCACGTAGTTTCATTCCCAGTGTATCCAGGGTCGCAGACACAGGAGAAAGACCCTTGGGTGTTGACACACGAGGCCAGCACGTGGCAATTGGCCACGCCGAGAGCACATTCGTCCTTGTCTGAAAACAATGTAGTAGCGCTTCCAGACAATTCGAAGACAGATTAAATAAGAAAGAAAAATATCTCAGAAAAATGTTCGTTTTGACACAAAAAATGACTTGATCAAATTAGGGTCGTGACAGCACAAGTTTACAGTTTTTGTTATAATATTGTTTCATATTCAAGAAATTTTAGAGATGCCCCTGTTGTACATTTACCAAAGTTTGACGCCTTTAATGAAGGCCGCAGCAAGGATACTGTAATAAGCCAAACTGATATTACTGGTTTACATATAGACCAAGACGTGACGTATTTTAACCAGACAAGACCTTTACTTACCTCCACATGTTTTTCCATCTGAATGCAGGGTAAATCCTGCGTTACATTCACAATGGAATGAACCGACCTCGTTCACACACGTGTGCTGGCATCCACCATTATTTACCTGGCATTCGTTGACATCTGAAATTCAAATTCCAAGTAGGGAGATGACCCACAGATTCTTTAAGAATAATATCAATATTGCCATCTTGCTCCTATAGCCTGCCCTGAATTAAACCCTGGTAATAAATGGTGAAGATCTTGCCTTTTTTACAGAGAAAAATGCATTTGTTCGATGCATTATTCGACCTTGCCCCGAGTGTTTTTTTATACTATATCAATAAATTGAATTAGTAAAAAATGGTTGACTTTTATTTACAAATCGAAATTTAAATTTGGTGAAGTAGAAAAAAGTTTCGAATACAATTTTACAAACATTTAAATTTACCAATATTAAATAAATTACTTACGTTATAAGGGGAGAGGTTGAACGGTGTCGTTTGCGTGACACATCAACAGTTTTTCTGCATACAATGCAAAGATGATGTATTCTACATATAAATTGCGCAAGACTGTACCCAGCAAGGTATAAAGGTGTTTTTTTTTTCTGAAAACGTGGACCTTTTTTATGCCATTAATTGATCCAACTTGATAAATGCCATAGAACCTTCAAGTAGATAAAATTTGGGTACAAAGGGCAATTTCCGGTTCAAAGGGCGCAGTGCTTTCGAAACCCCCAACCCCCCTTCCCGCTGCCTAAAAGCCTACCGCAAGCTAACATTACATGCAGCTTTCACTGCGTGTTCTTTGAAAAATATATAAATAACACAGTGTTTGCACAGTTACAGTTTAGTTACCATTGCAAGTCTTGCCATTGCCGTCCAAGGTGTACCCGGCATTGCAGCTACACTGGAAGCCACCGACGGTGTTTGAACAACGGTGAGCGCAACCAGAACTGCCGGAAGCGCATTCGTCGATTTCTGAAATGATTGGTGAAAAATGGCAGCGAAATGAACATTAGATTAGCTTATATAAATACAGTATATATATGAACATGGAAAACGTCCAATTAAAGAAATCTTTGGTTTGTGAGCCTACCAGTATACGGTTGTTTTATTGTACCAGTAGGTTATCAAGTAGTATATGAAAAAAAATCTGACAGCCAGCTTCAGCGTCCTTATGGTATTATCAAAACTGTTTATCTGAATATTGTTCGAGATACCATCATATAATGATTGATACGTGCATTTTACGTATACTAAAAACAAGCCGTTTATCACGATCTGATTATTTTTTTATCTTGCTCCATCAAGTGTTATCAAGCATCTGTCTAATAAGAAATTAATGAAATGAAACTCTTTTTCAAAAGTCAGCAAATAATACACATATTTTTCAGAATAATATCAATAATGTAGGTGCACTTATTGCTAACGCACACAGCACCGAATGCTGATAATCTTCATTGTGAGTGCCACTTACCGTCGCATCCTCTGTTGTCCGACGCGAGTTTGTATCCGCTACCACACCTGCAGACAAAGGAACCTCGCAAATTAACACACTGCTGTGCACATCCGCCGTTACTGCTACTGCATTCGTTAATATCTATAATAATAATAATAACAATAATAATAACAATAATAATAACAATAATGATAATAGCATTTATTTAAAGTCTTAAATACTTAAAAGTTCAGTAGACATTACAACGATAAAATGCTTAAATACTGAAGAATTAAAAATAAGCTGTAAATCATAGTTAAGACATCAAATTAAAGGGTGCACTTCAAATTACAATAAAAGTTTTACACTCAAATCAACTTTAACTATAAACTCTCGTTGAAAAAAAATATGTAAAAACATAGTTACAATATCAGACATTACATTAATAATTCGTAATTCTTTAGGATAGAAATGCTGATTTAATCATATTTTATGTATTAAAAGGGTTGCCATGACACCATAAATATCAATATTGGCATTTTAACGGCGTCAATTTAGCGGTGCAGTGTACGTGTACTTTCTTAATTGTTCCTATATTGTCTGAAGTATATCTGTAAAGTTGTATCGATTTTCTCATTTTTTTTCACACTTGCACCTGTTATAATGCGATAACATATATTATGTACGGTTGATGCAATATAAATACCAGAGTTTGGAAAACATTTGTATTTATTGGTTGCAGCCATTGCTATTGGTCTGTTTACAGAACCATATATTTTGAATTGAGGAACACGTATGGAATCAAATTATACACTTGGCGTAAAAATATTGACACAAGTAATTAACTATTGAATATTTATATCACAGACATTCACATGCAGGTACTTGGGTATGTGCGGGCGACATGTTTTTAATAGATGGCGCTGGTTTATGACTGTTTCAAATAATTTGCTAGGGGGTCTTATATCCCGAACTCCCCTTGTATCTTTGCTTTCTGCACTTTTAACTGCCATCGCTAAAATTTTGGTGAACAGTAGGCCCAGCCCGTCCACCAACAGGCATATGAAGTGGAACCAATTTCTCAAACTTACCGTTCTGACAGTTGACACCGGTGTATCCGGCTGCGCATTGACAGGTATAGCGATTCACTGCATTTATACAGCGTGCACCATTTTGACAAGGACTGCTGGCACACTCGTTTATACCTGTAAAGATGAAAAAAAAATCGCCACTTTTTTTATTACATAAAAGGACATTTAGATACATGTGCCGAAACGTTCAATTGTGCATGTTGTGGCCATTACACGCCCTGTTCACGCGACGTATATTTGTTTCAGCGAAATGAAACGCTGTGCAGTTAAGTTGGGGAACTGCATAAAATGGCTTGAGAGTAATGACGAAGAGCCACATTAAATTGAACAGTGGATGGGGTAAGCTATAGAAAACACATAAAAAGTCCTATTGTTATTCCCAGAAAATACAACTACCAGTTTCAATGCGTAATCCCAGCAAAAGTGAGGCAAACACATTTTCATTTTGCACGAATTAATAAATACCGGTACAATAATTTTTTCACGTAACTTTTTCTGACACATTGCTTTAGTTTCTGTCTTTTTAGTTACTCCTAAAAAAATTGACAAGAATCCAACAAAGATTTGAAAGCTTTAAATTAACGTTTTAATTCAAACTTACAAAAATTATTTGTAGATATTAATCACATTGTTTCTTTAGCTCGACATCAAAGAGTAATTACCAACTGAAGCATCTGATGAACAAAATCAGGGAATCTTACCTGCACATCGTGGTAGGGCGTAACCTGGTCGACAAGAGCACTTGTTCGGCGAAACGCAGGTTCCGCCGTTAGGACACGAGGTGGCGCCATAGCAAAGGGCTGATTGAAAAACAACAAATGAAGGATTTTTAAGATCCGGATAGAACCTAAAAAATACTGCACAACTATGGTATGGCATGGTATCGATACTGTGTTCCACTTATTTTAATAGCACTCTTGTGCCGTCCTGTCTTTATTATTATAAATCCTACCAAGTACAGTGACAGTGTAATTGTTAGCTGCTTCTTTACTTTTGTTATGTTATTATGTTTAATATAATTTTTTATATAATTTCACTTTCTATTAGGATACCCACTACCTTCTGCACGTTCATAAGAAACCAGACACCAGGTTCTCAGCGTTTACCAGTATTATTTATTTTTAACACTCCTGTTCTATTGTCCACTACACCTGAATATGAATCATGAACTGTTAATAATGATATCCACTCCCAATCCTATGATTACATGGACCGGAACAGGATCCTTGGTATATAAGCAACTGCGGTTAGATAGCCCTTTCTTTTTACTCTCATTATCGCCGAAACCTGAACCTGGCTTCTTCCAACTAGCTTAATTTCGATGCAATTAAGCATCCGGTCAGTCCACATACCTTGATTACAACCTGCACCGGTCCATCCGTTACAACACACGTGCCTGGAACACTGGGAGTTCACGACTCTGTAAAGAAGAACCCAAATATATAATTTATTATTTTTATTATTATTATTATTATTTTATAGAAAAGAGGGCACGTCAAGGCCCGGCAACGTTTGGTCAGTTTTGGTTTAAATGAGATTGTATTTTGACCTACAGTGTACCAGAGACCAATGCAAATTTATTTCCTTCCCAAACTGATACTTCTACAATATATTATGTACTGTTTTTTTCTTTCCCATATGTCCAACGGTAAAGTGTATATCCTGCCGGTGGAATGTACGACCCAGGAATGGTAGTCCTAGAATTGGAAATCCGGGATCCCATAATATTATAATAAGTAGGGTTAGCCGGAGTTAATAAGACCGCATTCACAACGATTTGAGCCAGGCTTTACAAATCTTGAGACTAAATATGGCGGACGTACATGAAAGGAAAACCGCCTAATCTTTTCATAGTCTCTCCGCCTCTCACACGCCTCCCCACACGTCGTCCCTGCGGGGTACAGTCATTAAATCTCGGCTCCGTTCGCCATGTGGAAGCTACCTGAGAAAAAGAAATGAATTGACCCGGAGAGCAGCTATGAATCGGGATCAAAATGGTGAAAACACCCCCCCCTTCCAGTTCGATCAGGCGTAGGGAGCAAGGCAAACATCAGCATCAGAACGAACTGTGCCCTCTGACGAGACTGCATACGCAAAAATTTTGCCCTCCTCCTCCTCCGTCTACTGGGGCTGGGTATCTCCGTGAATATCTCTAGTGACATTATCTCTTTACATAGCCGATCGATGCTGCTCTACGGGCCCAATTAATTTCTTTTTCGTTTCTGTTTTGAGAGATAATAGAACAGAAGAGCTTTTTTCCTTCGATCGCCTCCAGCCGCCATGCTTTCTTGACCTCGAGTTTAATTGATGCGCATGCGCACTTAATATTTCTCAGGTAGCTTCCGCATGGCGAACGGAGCCGAGATTTAATGACTGTACCCCGCAGGGACGACGTGTGGGGAGGCGTGTGAGAGGCGGAGAGACTATTAAAAGATTAGGCGGTTTTCCTTTTATGTACGTCCTTCATATTTAGTCTCAGGATTTGTAAAGCCTGGCTCAAATCGTTTTGAATGCGATCTAAGTACTTGTATATGGGACGAATGTCACCTGTACAAAGTAAGGGGAAGCGGACTACGGTTCTATAGCGAACTACCATTCCCGTTACACCTGGTTATCTTACATATAACAAGCCATGTTACCTGTAACGAGCACATCTCTGCCATCCCCACCAACCGCATTTAGCCGTATACCGCTGAGTTTTTGTGCAGGTGTAGGTTTGTGTGCAGTAAGACCCCGTCACACTTGGCACTAATGTTGCCAACCTGCGGGGAAAATAAACCAAAAAACTAAAATGCGGCCTCTAATGTATATTTAATACCATCAATACATGTGAAGGCCTATGTCAGATGAATAATAATGTTGTCGAAGACCCCCTTTCAAGCCGAAGAATATACACAGTAGATACTTAAGAGATACATAATGTACCAGTACAATTTGAGAGGTGCTACATGTAAAATCTTGAGTACGCTGCAGAAGGTGTACCCAGAACTTATTTTCTAGAGTTCTTATATAAAATTATGTTTCAGCAAGACAATCTCCGGGAGAGAGCATAGCACAATAGAATCTTAATGTAAGGGGTTGTTTGCAGTTCGTTTTGAAAGCAAGTAATACATAACATGGAACAATAATTTTCCTGTGAAATAGCCCTTACTTATTGTCAAAATGATAAGATATAATTTTTATTCGTTTTTCACAATAAAACCAGGCTGCACACTATTTTCGAGTCATATTATGTTGATCAGGCACAAAAGTGAACATATCCAGGCTCAAATATATGCAGTTAAAGGTTTTCCGACAGAATGGCCTTGTCGTCACAGTACCACGTGACCCAGATCTGTTGCTTCATTTATGAGGTGAGGTTTACTAAAACGATTTTTGTCTACTAATAGATTGTTTTTATCATTTTTAAAAGGCGGGGATCGATTAAAACATACCTCTAGTGTAAAGTTTGAGTGCTGAATCTTCAGAATTCGAGATATGGATTATATGTGTCTATTATCATTTAACGTTTTCTTTATCTTTAGGTAAACTGCATCGGAGCCTACGCAGACACCCACCTTCTATTGCATTTTAATACCTTTGTTAAGAAGAAAAAAGATGCAACGTGACGCGACAGGGAAGTCATTTAACGCGTGTAAACGGAGATTACTGTTTCAATGAATGTAACCGCGAGGCATGGACGTTTGTGTTGTTTATTTTAGGTAAAGGTGGCGATTAATTGGCGCTCAATCAGTCACAGTTTTCCATGTACATGACATTGAACAGGTTTTGGACATGGTTTTGGTTTTTGTCTTTTTTATGTAGAGACACAGATATGTCTGTAGATATAGCCATCACTTGTTATGTCTATGTCCTCGTCATCGTCGCCTTGCACTTTCAGTGATGACACGATAAGTGGAAAAACGTTTATTATTTGTCTTCAATCTTCTTTAACTGATACATAATCATAAAATATTGGTCAATTTTTAAACTCAGCACGACCGATCTTTTTTTAAGATATGCTCTTTTTTTCCCTTTTTTCAGCATATATGCAAACACATTTCCAGGACAACAGATAAGCCTATTGTCTTGAAACTCACAAGAGTGATCAATCTTACTACAATATAAGTTGAGTTTAAAAATCAGCTTGATCGGACCATTTTAACAAAGGTTATGGTATTTCTTCGTTTTTTTCAACATACCCTGTATATATGCAATACTGATAACACACAACATGGAAAACTGATCTGCTAATTGTTTAGAAACTCACAGGAATGATCAATCTTACTAAAATACAGGTCAAGTTCGAAAATCAGCTTGATTGGTTCAGTTTTGCTTAAAGTTATGCCTTTTTTTGTATGTAACCTGTTTTTCCTCAGATTCAATTCTTAGACATGTTAACAGTCTTATTGTTGAACTAATTTATTTTTTAACTTATTTATTTATTTATTTATTTGTTTATTTATTTATTGTGAAATTTTACTTATTCTAGCTTTTTCAAAGTGTGAATTTGAACTCTCATGGACCTGAAGCCTTATATTATGCTTGTTACCCATTTTACTAACAACGGTATTACTTGTTGTGCATAATTGAAATTTAATGTTGTCCTTGCAGTTAAGCAAAATGTATCAGAATTGACTGTAGCCTGTTTTGTTCATTACTTTCTTTTTTTTCTGTACGTTTGGAAGCTTTGCCTCCTTGTTTTGCCAATAATAATATTATTGGTTATATTTTCCCCGCTGATTCTAAACGCTCCAAATGCAACGATTTTTATTTTTCTTCCTTCCTTTTTTATTTCTCATATTTGTATTCATTTTTGCTAAATAAAATAACGGGATTCATTGCAAAGCTACGACAATACCAGGATCTACAGTGTATTTTTGACCTTATAAGAAACTTTTACTATTCACGCAGTTGACATGTATTAAACCTTAAATGCTTAATGCTGATTATTCTAGTAATTCAATTCCCTTTTTAAGAACTTCAACGCTTTAACCAAATACGCACATACATACATACAGTAACAACCATTTTCACATCGTGCGTTAAACTTATTTGAAATTCTGATATCTAATAGCCCGGCAAATACGCAGGATAGTCGTCTTAATGTAGCACCGTGCTCCACCGGGGGTACTTGCACATGGCCCGGATTTACTTTGATTGGTCCGAACACATGAGAGAGAAGTTGCGAAAAGGAGCTCCCCCCCCCCCCCCCCCCCCACACACACACACACATACACACCACATATAGCGTAATTACATAATTGCCTCTGTCTTAGGCCTTACATGCTACGGGTAAGGCCTCTTAACGCCCTGTGTTAGAAACTCCCCTGACTTTTTGTGGAATCATTTACAAATGGCGCGCTTAAGTGCTAACACTACTGCTCAGCTGGAATAAAGAGAGTAAAACATTATCAAACTGGTTCCTGAACCGGCACAAAATAGTTTTAAATGCGAGAAATATGCTTTAAAATGCGATGGAGGACACACAGTTACGTACCCCAGGATTTGGATATGTATAGCCTTAAGAGCTTGTAACGCAGGTTGTTATGAGATTCACTTCAAATCTCCATACATATCTTAAAGAAATATATAAGTAATCATAATAATGACGCAACTATGAAGATGTACTAATAATAGTCCGTATGTACTCTTTAACTGTAACGCACTTTGTAAATGGAGCCTACTGTATTTTGATGTTCGACTTGACCTGTGCACTTTTGAATTCGCAGTTAGTGAAATAATTAAAAAGAAGTATATCTGATTTGGCATTGGGTCTTACAACAACACAAAACAATGGCACATCAAGCTTTTGTGAAAAAGAAGTTAACCAAAATTCGAATAAATTACATTTTCCTTTTGTAAATGTGTACGACTATTGTCTTTCCAAAACAAATTATCATGAATGAATAAAAGAATGAATGAAAATAAATAAATGGCATTTTGAATAGGTCACATCTGCCCTTAGTGTCAATCACGTTCTTGTTTTATAGTACGATCATTGTCACAAATATATACAACGACGCTGTTGTATATCTTCGGGCAATAGTTCTAGTTGAAACGACTGGTTACGCTTAATTAATATGATAGGTAAAGCCAAGAAGGTTCCCAGTAGGCATTGTGCCATTTTCTGCCAGAATTAAATTCTAAAAATTACTATTGATTACTATAAGAGGAATCTCGTACGTACGGAGGGTGGGCGGGTCTGTCACGGCGCAGTCGATAGCGTGCATGGATGCAAATAAAGAATGCAAAGCGTCATCAACCATGGTACATTGCAACGCAAAGTCGCGAGTCCGAATCCCGAATGACGCACGCCAGGCAATCACGACAACGACCAGTATAACGAAACTGAGGATCCGTATTGGTGTATTGGTGTTGACCTGGGAACGGTCATTCATTTTCGTCCTTGATTACGAGCTACCAGACAGATCTTGAACTTAAATTGAGCTATAGCTAACTCCGTATGTGCTGCATTTCATCAAAATGGGCTATCTTTTCCTTGTGGGATTATCAGAGAGAAAATGTCGCCTCTATTGCTTTTAGCAGGCATGTCGCCTCTATTGCTTTTAGCAGGCATACATTAAATGTCTTTTCATGCCCCTCCTTTCCTGTCTTGGACACTTGCTTCTGAAGACTGTTCATATGTTCACATAATACCAGGGCAAGTCCGCAGTCGACATTTGAAAGAGTAAAGACTACTCAATACTAAAACCGTCGAGGTTTGAACAGCTGTGGACCCCATCGTGTTCTATTACGACAAAGGCGAAACCAAACGTTATTTCAGTGCAAAACAAAATGAAAATAAAAGCATCTGAAGTCATCTAACTTGGAACGTTCCGAGCAGGCCTATCAATGAAAGCGATCGAACTTGAATTGATTCAGTAGCTTTTCCAGTATAACAGCACGTCACACCACCTGTTAACTGTGTTCAACAGAAAAACGATATATTCTCGGCGGAATTATTTGCCAAATATGTTATACTCAAATTTTCCATCGCTGCAATTTACTAAATGAAAATCGCACCAGTTATTACATATTTGAATGATTTTTATTTTATTTTTTATTCCTTCTTCTTACGGTCTCGCGAAAACTAATACACGCCTGTTGTGAACCGCCCATAGTACTTTTTAAACTATACACGAACAAGGAAAACTACATAGTTTTTCTCGTCTGTCACGCCGTTTTTTCTTTCAATTAAAATGAGTTACTAGTACTAAATAGGCTAATGAATGAATAAGTAAATAAAAAGCAAACAGACAAACAAATGTATGGATAAATGTGAGGTGAGAGCTCGAGGAAGAAGAAAAAGCGAAAACGAAAGTTTAAAAAAAAAACGATAAAGAGCAAAGGAGCTGACGAAATATAAAAATATATAAGAATTCATATACATGAATAATAAATACC
Source organism: Lingula anatina (assembly GCF_051362555.1). Taxonomy (NCBI): domain Eukaryota; kingdom Metazoa; phylum Brachiopoda; class Lingulata; order Lingulida; family Lingulidae; genus Lingula; species Lingula anatina. The sequence continues at coordinate 11,102,810 of NC_141774.1, read as the reverse complement.
CGAACACGTGGATAAATGCACTAACTAGAGAGAGAGAAAATAAAATAAAATTTAAAAAAAAATTGAAAGACGTGAGAAAAGGAACAATAGAGTGCAATTAAATATCATTTGTTCCTTGGAATACTATGAATACAGTAAGATACATGGATTCATTTTTTGTGAAGTATTTTGAATGCTGAATACCGTTGAGTACTGTATTGTCTATTGGTCTTTGGAAATATCTTAATAAATGAATGAAAGTTTTTAGACTTTTAGTCTAACTGAATCGTTCTTTTTATTGGACTGTCCACTTTATGAGTGGCTATTTATACACTTATCTGGAATACACCCAAAGTGTCAGCATCTTGCATGACTAGGATGACCAGTACTGGAGCATTATCACAATAAATAGAAAATGATTAAAAAAACAGCGCGAGGTAGACAGACAGGCAGACAGAGAGACAGATCAATTGGAGGATAAAAATAGGAAAAATCACACAGAAAAAAACTCACCATCCAAGCACTAGCAACAGGTACATGTAAAGTGCGTTCATCGTCGATCTTCTTTACGGACAACAACTCAAGCCTGTCGCCTCCGCAGGACAGGTGAATTATGCATTGAAATCATAATACAGTGAACAATATACACCGAGAATCAGTTCGTTATCCATGATGTGGAACATATTGGTCTCAAACACAGGGCCCGGAACGAGGTTAGCCTTTGTTACCATGACAGATCTTTCTATGGAAAATATTTCATCATTTGTGTGCCCCAGTAAGGGGATGTTTTTTTTTCCAAGAAATGTGATTTCTCTTAACAGCAGTAAACGATAAACTTGAGCCCTTAACGCGCCACTTATCTTAAATAAGTTTTCCTGAAATTTGATTCATTTTGTATTGACAAAAGCGTAAATCGACCTTACACTTCTTGTATTTTGTTTATTTGCACTCAGCTTACTATGTAAAGATCAAATTTTTGTGTAATGAGCGAGATAAGGGATGAAAACAACACTCCTTATTTCTTAAAGATGCATGTGATTTCAATTTTTGTCACAAAAGGCAACCAAATGCCAGCATAGTTTCAAGTAGTTTAACTAAGAGAATTACCAAAAGGCATTGTTTAATTTTACCCAAACCAGTACTACAATATAAAATTCATATACTGAAAGAAAATAAGATTTATGAAATTTTGTGAGGGGGGGGGTCTGATTTCCATGATGAAAGAGTTACATTTTAGGGGGAGTCAGATGTCCATGCCCTGTTGTAAATAAAGCCGTATTGATTGAAAATCCATGGTGACAGTGTGGGACATCGCGAAAAGCTCGCCATTTTATACCCTGAGAACCATGAAATACATTCGTTTTGGGTTGATTCCATTTGAATATAGGTTACTTATTTTATTTGAATATAGGCTATTTAAACTGTAAAACAAAATTAAATAAGACCGAATTCACAACGATTTGAGCAAGGCTTTACAAATCCTGAGACTAAATATGGCGGACGTACATGAAAGGAAAACCGCCTCTTTTATCAATAGTCTCTCCGACTCTCACACGCCTCCCCACACGTCGTCCCTGCGGGGTACAGTCATTAAATCTCGGCTCCGTTCGCCATGCGGAAGCTACCTGAGAAATATTAAGTGCGCATGCTCATCAATTAAACTCGAGGTGAAGAAAGCATGGCGGCAGGAGGCGATCGAAGGAAAAAAGCTCTTCTGTTCTATTATCTCTCAAAACAGAGACGAAAAAGAAATGAATTGGCCCGTAGGGCAGCAATGAATCGGCTATCTACGGAGATAATGTCAACAGAGATATTAACGGAGATACCCAGCCCCAGTAGAAGGAGGAGGAGGGCAGAATTTTTGCATATGCAATCTCGTCAGAGGGCCCAGTTCGTTCTGATGCTGATGTTTGCCTCTGTTCCCTACGCCTGATCGAACTGGAAGGGGGGTGTTTTCACGATTTTGATCCCGATTCATAGCTGCTCTACGGGCCAATTCATTCATTTTTCTCAGGTAGCTTCCACATGGCGAACGGAGCCGAGATTTAATGACTGTACCCCGCAGGGACGACGTGTGGGGAGGCGAGTGAGAGGCGGAGAGACTATTAAAATATTAGGCGGTTTTCCTTTCGTGTACGTTCGCCATATTTAGTCTCAGGATTTGTAAAGCCTGGCTCAAATCGTTGTGAATGCGGTCTTAGTGTATTTTCAATGACACTCTATGCATGTTTTTATTTAATAATCAATGGATTCCGTCCGTTTCAAAAAAAATTGCACAGCTTAGCACTGACGCACTGTACATGTATAAAGCTAGCTGTCACACATTTATGAGTGGTAGTCATTGTAGCCTAAGTCACGCGTACATGTATTTATAGTTTAAAGAACAAAAACGATTTTCACAGCTTAATTAGCTTTGATGCATTGTGTACACGCATTTATGATTGGTAGCCACATAAGTCACGCGTATAGTGCAAACGATCACAAGGCAATGGAATATCTGTGAAAGACATTTTATGTATCTCCGATGAAAAAAGGAATGGAATGTAATCAAAATGGTGCATAGAACATTTTACTGCGGAATGACACACACTAAGTTCTGGAATGGAGATGAATTCTTCCAGTACCCGTAAGGAATTGATCATGCTTATTGTTCATTCTATTTAATTGAACAGTTATCATTTAATATAAAAGAAAAAATATTTTCTACATTTGTTACTGAATTTTATATCTTATGTAAAAATATTTGTACGCGTAAGTTATTTTCTCTTTGCACTTTAGGGATTGGCTAATGTTACTCTAAGTACACATACATACAAGTTGATACAGAAAACTTAATGTATTAAAACAAAATACGGATGTTTTCATAATGATTTTTATTGAAAATATATATTCATTTCAGAGTTTTCCCAAAAGCGCACATTTGGCTTGGAGGAAGCGTCACCACAAAATTCATCATCTTGGACGTCTCCGCTGAAACTGATATTTACCTAGGATTTCCCCGTAACCCACTCTCAGTAAGTCATCTTAAGCTTGCCAGTAACACATCTCTAGCTTATCTTGTCGGTCCTGAACATATGATTAATTTCAATGCTAATATAAAGAACAAACGGAAATAACTCAGTAGAGTAGGCTACGAGATGCTCGTATTTAAACTGATCTCAATGTCAGTCCCTTAAAGGGATAACTCATCATATATGGATTTTCCTGGAGTAAACAACAATTTTCCTATACTTACCAATGGTTAATGAATCCATTTTTACTTTCAAAGTTAGTCCCTGTTTTTTTCTAAAAGGTTTGGTTTAGAGATTTTAACAGAATATAGCCATCAGTGGGGGTCACGTGGTCTAAAGACAAGCTCAGATATCAGAATAATAGCTATAACTACCGTTTCGTGGTGACACATGTTTTCAACGCATTTAGCTCCAAAGCATGCTTTGCACCTAAGCATGTTACACCCTTTTGGCCTGGATGTGTTTAGCAGTAGGATGCGTTTGATGGCTAAACATATGTAGGATCTATATGCATGGCCTTTAAGTCAGGATTTCTAAGGTTAAGTTATATATATATATATATATATATATATATATATATATATATATATATAAGAGAGAGAGACGGTCACTTCAACCTGTTTATCTACAACAGGGTACCGTGAACTGTCAACATTGTTAACTTCACTCCATTATATTTACAGCGACTTATTCATACTAGTGTTAGCTGACCTTGCACGGAAATTTATTGGAATGCATTTCTGAATAACTAGGTAAGAATATTTACTGGTTCACTAAAGACTCAAAACAACTGTCACTTTTACTTTAAAGCACAGTTTTTTAAAATTTTGATAAAGTTTGTTACCGTATTGATAAACATAGTATAACGTTTTCAATAATTAATATTTTATAGTACGGTCCATGTCTTGCATCACGACGAACAAACAACGGTGAGTCAATGTCACATTATGACGGCGATTTGACAATGAATTAAGATAGATCAACAGCGATTCAACGTCCCATCCTGTTTTCAACGATGATCCAATGTCACTATGCCTGCTGGGTTGGTTCCTTGATTGCTGAGGCAAAGATAGGTAAGCAGTAGAATTAGAAGTAATCAATATCTATGCAAGTTTTAATTAAATTATGTAAATATCATATTGTACAATATATCATCACTGCAACACTTTATTGCAATTAAAATATCTGTAAAGTGATCAATCCCTCTTATGATTGATACGCTGTAATTGTATAAGAACATGTATCTATCAAAATAGACAATTATCCAGAAAAGGAATTCGAAAAACTTAAAGCTTAATAGAGAAATATTCATTTTTATGAAGCCAAAAACCAAAAGAAACTGGAAGCCAATGATCTGGTAGAGTAAAGTGATCTTATGGAAATATGACCAAGAATTTTGAAATGTTCTTACTTTTGCAACTCAGACCGTCGCTTCCGAGTTTCCCACTGCTACATTTGCACACAAAGGATCCAAGGGTGTTTTCGCAAACGTCTTGGCACCCTCCATTGAAGGAGCTGCATTCATTTATATCTGAAATAATAAACAGGTACAGGTGGATGCTATTAAACCACGAGGACTACAAATGCATGCAATTATCTGAAACATTCTGGGTGGGCCCATCCCATACTTCAAGACAATTTATATATTTATAACAACTATAGGATGGAATCACATGGGTTGGAGAAAGGGACAGAACAAGCTGTTTTACCATTAGATCGTAGAGAGGTTATCAGAACAAAACGCGACCTACTTGTCAAAAGAAATTTTAGTTCTCTAAAAGGGAAAATGAGGGACTTTAGAAGCGCACACACGTACTGTCATTTTGACATCACTGAAACATAACTGTGACGTCAGCATGATATCGAAATGGCGTCACGAGGTTGCAGCGTGACTTAATGTATAACGGAAGTGCACTTACCTTCACACGTAATACCGTCTTCTCCAAACTGGTATCCAGGGCTACATTCACACTGGTAGGAGCCATGTAGGTTCTTACACACCTGTGCACAGCCTCCGTTCTCATAGCTGCATTCATCTACATCTGTAATGCATCACAGCAGGATATGTAGACCAAAATGTGCATTGTAATACACGAAGGCCTACATATCCTAAGTCATTTCAATTCCTCTGTCCAACTCATACCCAACATAGGTAAGATTGAAACTAAATATGTCTTGTTTGTACTTATATATAAATATTTCAGAATTCTGGATTCATAACCTTTGGAACTGCAGATGTGAAGATGCTAAATGAATTGTGATGGAGTATCATCGAGCGTTCATTTACCACTCAGCGTGCCAATTTACCTACCCTATATGCCCCCCCCCCCCCACCATCACACATTTATCGATCACATACAATCGACAGTCGCACCATCTATCGTTCTCTTACCGTCACACGTGACCCCATCTGCATTCAGCACATAGCCCATGTTACAAGCACAGACGAAAGATCCGCCCCGGTTTATGCATAATTGAGAACAATTCTGCTGGCATCCATTATCAGAATCTGTTAATCAACAAAATAAATTTGAAATGAAAAAATGTAAAAATTAGCCATTCAAATAGGCTGTTTTGATAAGAAGATGAATAAACAAAGACAAATGTGTTTGTTTGTTTGTGAATAAAATAAATTACGTCAAATACGAAAAAGACAAGTAAGGATGTAAGTTAATTAGTATCGCATAATCTCATTCGCATTTTCCCCTTTTTGGTTGTTTTATTAATTTTTTTTAGGTAACCTTTTTTTATAATTACCTTCTTTTCATCCCTGTTTGTTTGTCTGTCTGACTTTCTGTCTGTCTGTCATCAACATAACTCAAAAAGCTATTTACCGATTTTGATGAAATTTTCAGGAACTGTCAGAAATCGGTCAAGAAACAGATGATTAGTTTTGGGTGGTGATCCGGATCAATAATCAATCAATCAATATCAATAAAAATAAAAAAATGCTGCCTTGGCGGAGATCTGCGCTCTCGGAGTGCTTTTCTAGTTTTATGTTACGGTATGTGTGCTTTCCATTTCCAAGATACAACATATCTTATCTGTGTTAACTATTTTGGCCTTACCTTCACAAGTGACACCGTCAACCTTTAGCCGATAACCGGCCTTACAGTCACAACTGAAGGAACCTATATCATTTAAACACACTTGGTCACATCCTCCATTGTTCAATGCACATTCGTCGAGATCTGAAAATAATCACATTGTGCAAGGTAAGATTTTGCTTAGGATGGTCGTTTGTTCGTGGGGGAGGGGCAAAGATAGAATGAATTTGCCTTGGTAAAAATAGAAGGCGAATACATTTTCCTGATAACTAACGGGTCAGAGGATAGAGATTTCGATAGTATTTTATCTTAAGTTAGAAGGAGAATGAAAGAGGGAGAGTTCTGGTACATTAAACAATTTTGAGCATATTCAGTGTAACCGTTTCTGGCAAACAAACAAACCAAAAAACCACAAACGGGCAAATAATAAATAAAGTAATTATCTAATAAAATGAGTAAAAAGTAAGAATAATTTTTAAAAAATTATTGAGTACTGCCTCGTTGTTTTAAAAAAGGCTAGATATCTACCAGTGCACGTGGTTCCGTCCCCAGTATATCCAGGGTCGCAGACACAAGAGAAAGACCCCTGGGTGTTGACACACGAAGCCAGCACGTGACAACTGGCCACGCCAAGAGCACATTCATCCTTGTCTGAAAACAATGTAGTGGCGCGTTCAGTCGATTTGAAGACAGATTAGGTTAGAAAAAGAAATATCACAGAAAAATGTTCGTTATGATTTAAAAACATGTCTTGATAAAATTAGGGCCGTGTCAACACAGGATAACACAGTTTATTATGTAATATTGTTTCATATTCAAGAAATTTTAGAGATGCTTCTGCTGCACATGTGCCAAAGCCGACACAAGCCGAAAGCCGACTGTAATAAACAAAATTGATATTACTGGCTAACATATAGACCAAGAAGTGACAAATTTTAACTAGACCCGACCTTTACTTACCTACACATGTTTTTCCATCTGAATGCAGGGTAAATCCTGGGTTACATTCACAATGGAATGACCCGACCTCGTTCACACACGTTTGTTGACATCCACCATTGTTTACCTGACATTCGTTGATATCTGGAATTCGAATTTCCAAGTATGGAGATGGTTCACAGACACTTTAACCCTCATCCACAAGGAAATGGAACCCTACGTAAACCCTGAAACCGGGCCTCAGAGGCCCGGTATACCATGAAAATCTGACTCCCCCCAAAAAACATTCAAAAATCTAATTTAATTTGAGTAAAGGACTATGATCTTGTAGTATGCATAATGGAGGACACATTGGCACTTTTTGTTAGTTTGCAGGTGAAAATTTTCATGAAAAAATAAAAAGAAATTAAAGATTTGTATTTTACCACCCAAGGAAAAAGCTATTTATTTGACATTTGATGACCATTTCAACATCTTTTCTTTGGGGATACGTTATGAGGAATATATTGAAAGTACTTGAAAGTTTGATGGTTAAAAAATTGGGTGAAAAAAAATAATAATAAAAAACACATTAAAAATAAGAAAAAATTAAAGATTCATATTCTAACACCCAATGACTCCCCTATGAAAAGGCTATCTATTTGATATTTGATGATCATTCTGACATCTTTTCTTTAAGGATACTTAATGAAGAATATATTGGAAATATTTGAAAGTTTGAATGGTAAAATACTGGGTATGCTATATAAGAAGAATTCAGTAAAAAGGCGATGGGGCCAATTTCTTGAGTTAAAAATGTAGCATTTTGACATGGAAGTGCAAAACCTACAGGTAGTAAGATGAATACTTGTTTTAAAAATATTCACCAAAATTTTCACCACCAAACTTTCAAATAATAACAAAATGTACATCTCTGTGCAAACTATGTAGACTATGGTATGGTGACTGAATATAAAATAGGTCCTTTTCTTTATGGGAATCCAAATCTCATGGGTATAAAAATGAAGATTTTCATGATTTATTTTTCATTCTTTCACTCACTATTTTATCATCAAACTTTTAAATATTTCCAATATATTTTTCATAAAGTATCCTAATAGAAAAAATGTCAGAATGATCATCAAATATCAAATAAATAGCTTTTTCATAGGGGAGTTACTGGGTGATAAAATGCACATTTTTAATTTTCTATTTTTCATGTTTGTTTTTTTTTAGTTTTTTCACCCAATAGTTTACCATCAAACTTTCAAATATTTCCAATATAATCTTCATAAAGTAAATTTAAAGGAAAGATGTAGAAATGATCATCCAATATCAAATAAATAGCTTTTTCAAAGGGGAGACAATGGGTGGTTAAGTGCACATTTTTAATTTTCATATTTTTTTCATGAAAATATTCACCTGCAAACTTAAAAAAAGTGCCAAAGTATCCTCCATTTTACATACTACAATATCACAGTTATATACTCAAATAAAATAAGATTTATGAACATTTGTGTAGGGGGAGTCAAATTTTCATGGGGAGTCAGATTTTCATTATGAAAATCTGAGTGGGGGAGTCAGATTTTCATGTTACACCAGTCCCTTGCTCGCTTTACCTCCACCTGGGTGCATGAGTATACACTGTGTATGAAAAACGTTTTTTTTTTCTCAAAATGGAAAGTTTTGCAAAGGTAGAGCAGTCTATCAGGTATGTAATAATGATAGATTTAAACTGATATCTGCATATCAGGTGACCAAGGTGACCGATTACTCATAAATAATAATTTCTCCAGGTCTTGAATCTTTCACAGGCAGATTTCGTTGACCATACTGATAGTCATAGCACACATGATATTGCTTGTGTAAAACATTTTATAGCAAAGCTATTTGAGGTAACATGGACTTATTTATCCCATGTGGAAGTAAAATTATCAAGCGACCGGGCCTCAGAGGCCCGGTTTCCAGGAAATGGGACTAACTTTTGGAAAAGTTAATTTCTACAAATTATTTCAAAACTAATTATTTATCCATTGATGGGGTATAAGTTGCTTGAGGATTACATGAAAGGAACAGGCTCAAAACCTCATGCGAACGAAGAGAGAGCAAAAGATACATGGGTCCGGGCCTGCGAGGCCCCTGAAAGGTGATTGAGGGTTAAGAAAAAAATTAACATTGCCATCTTGCTCCTATAGCCTGCACTAAATCGAAGATCTTACCTTTTTAGTAGTGAATACGCATTTGTTCGATGCATTATTCGACCTTGCGCCGGGTGTTTATTTCAATAACAATAAATTGAATTAGTATAAATAGTTGACTTTTATTTACAAATAAAACTTAATGATGCAGAAAAAAGTTTTGAATATAATTATACAAATATTTAAATTTATCAAAATTAAATAAATTACTTATTCAAGGGAGAGGTTGAACAGTGTGCGTGTATTCCAATTTCCACGTATACATGTACATGGCGTAGATCTGTAGCCAGCAAGGAAAAAAGTTTTTTTTCTGAAAACGTGGACCTTTGTATGCCATTAATGGACCCAACTTCAGAAATGCCATAGAACCCTCAAGTAAATAATTTTTTGGGTTACAAAGGGCACTTCCCAATTAAAATGGCACAGTGGTTTCCAAACCCCGTTCCCCTTCCCGCTGCCTAAATGCCTATACCGCACACTAACATTACATACAGTTTTCACTGCGTGTTCTTTGAGAAATCTATGTAACTCAATGTTTGCACAGTTACCATTGCAAGTCTTGTCGTTGTCGTCCAAGGTGTAACCGTCATTGCAGCGACACTGGAAGCCACCGACGGTGTTTGAACAACGGTGAGCGCAACCAGAACTGCCGGTGTAACATGAAAATCTGACTCCCATGAAAATGTGACTCCCCAGTCAGATTTTCATTATGAAAATGTGACTCCCCAGTCAGATTTTCATAATGAAAATATGACTCCCCCCATGAACATTTGACTCCCCCTCCACAAAACTTCATACATCTTATTTTGAGTATATGACTGAGATCTTGTAGTATGTAAAATGGATGATACGTTGGCACATTTTTTGTGGTTTGCAGTGAAAATTCAAATGAAAAAATAAGAAAAATAAAAATGTGCACATAATGAAAATCTGACTCCCCCGTGAAAATTTGACTCCCCCATCATAAGACTTCATAAATCTTATTTTATTTTGGGTATATGACTGTAATCTTGTAGTATGTAAAAAGGAGGATAGATTGGCACTTTTTTTTTGTAGTTTGCAGTGAAAATTTTAATGAAAAAATAAGAAAATTAAAAATGAGCACATAATGAAAATCCGACTCCCCCATGAAAATTTGACTCCCCCATCATAAAACTTTATAAATCTTATTTCATTTTGGGAATATGTCTGTGATCTTGTAGTAAGTAAAATGGAGGATACATTGGCACATTTTTTGTAGTTTGCAGTGAAAATTTTAATGAAAAAATAAGAAAATAAAAAATGTGCACATAATGAAAATCTGACTCCTCCATGAAAATTTGACTCCCCCTCCACAAAACTTCATAAATCTTATTTTATTTTGAGTATATGACTGTGATCTTGTAGTATGTAAAAAGAAGGATAGATTGGCACATTTTTCCGCATTCGTCTATGTCTGCAGAGATTGGTCAAAAATGGCAACAAATGAACATTAGATTAGCATATAAATACAGCGTATGTATTAACATGGAAAGCTTCCAAGTAAAGAAATATTTGGTTTGTGAACCTACCTGTATACGGTTGTTTTATTGTATCAAGTAGTATATGAAAAAATCTGACAGTCAGCTTCAGCATTCTTATTGTATTATCAAACCTGTTCATCTGAATATTGTTCGATATACTATCATATAATGATTGACACGTATTTACGTATAATGAAAATAACCCGTTTATTACGATTTGATTATTCTTTATCTTGCTCAATCAAGTGTTATCAAGCATCTATGAAATGGAATTCCTTTTTCAAAAGACAGGAAAAAATACACATTTTTTTCAGAATAATATCAATAATGTAGGTGCACTTATTGCTAAGGCACACTGCACCTAAGACAGATTGTGAGTGCCACATACCGTCACATCCTCCCTTGTTCAACGCGAGATTGTATCAACTACCACACCTGCAGGCAAAGGAAACTCGCAAATTAACGCACTGCTGTGCAGATCTGCCGTTATTGCTACTGCATTCGTTAATATCAAAGACATTCACATGCAGGTACGTGGGTACGTAAATAATTAGCTAGGGGGGCTCCTTCCCCGAGCTCCCCTGTTGTGTCATTCCTTCCTGCACTTTTAACTGCCATCGCAAAATTTTGGGGAACAGTAAGCCCGGCCTGGCCACCCACAGACATATGAAGTGGAACCAATTTCTCAAACTTACCGTTCTGACAGTTGACACCGGTGTATCCGGCTGCGCATTGACAGGTATAGCGATTCACTTCATTTACACAACGTGCACCATTTTGACAAGGACTGCTGGCACACTCGTTTATATCTGTAAAGATGGAGAAAATCACCACTTTATTTAATTATACAAAAGGACATTTAGATACCTGTGTCTCAACGTTTTATTGTACATGTTGTGGATCTACGCCCTGTTCACGACGTATTTGCCAGCGGATTGAAACGCTGTGCAGTTAAGCTGGGGAATTGCATAAAGTGGCTTGAGAGTAATGACGAAGAGCAACATTAAGTTGAACAGTCGATTGGGTAAGCTATAGAAAATACAAAAAATAAGTCCTATTGCTATTCCCGGAAAACACAACTACCAGTTTCAATGCGCAATCTCAGCAAAAGTGAGACAAACACATTTTCATTTTGCACGGATTAATAAATACCGGCACAATTATTTCTTCACTTAACTTTTTCTGGCATATTGCTCTGGTTTCTGTCATTTAAGTAGCTCTTAATTTTTTTTGACGAGAATCAAACAAAGATTTGAAACCTTTAAATCAACGTTTTAATTAAAACTAAAACAAATTATTTGTAGAAATTGATCAGTATTTCTTTTGCTCGACATTAAGGAGCAATTACCAAACTAAATATCTGATAAACAAAATTAGAGAACCTTACCTGCACATCGTGGTAGGGCGTAACCTGGTCGACAAGAGCACTTGTTCGGCGAGACGCAGGTTCCGCCATTAGGACATGAGGTGACGCCATAACAAAGGGCTGGTTGAAAAACAACAAATGAAGGATTTAAGATTCGGATAGGACCTAAAGAATGCTGCACTGGGCATGGTATCGATACTATGTCGTACTTATTTTTATAACACTCTTGTGCTGCTCTGTCTTTATTATTATAAATATTACCAAGTACATGCAGTGGCAGTGTAATTATTAGAAGTGAACAACATTTTCTCTTATACTTGTCCACTAGTATAATTAATGTGTACTTATTGCATTATATTTGTATGTTGATGATAGGTGGAGCTATTTGGAAGAACGGTGCCAATCTGGTGGTGGTAAAAAGTTGTTTCGAGGTAAGAGCGATGAAAAACAAAATAAGGGAAAAAGCTAACCTCGACATTTATTAGAGCCGTATTTTCAAATGACAAATTGTATTAAGATTGTTTCCGTTAACTGCCAGGGCCTTGGGGATAGACAAAAAAGGAAAGACGTATTTTCTTACTTAAGACAACAGAAATATGATATCCTATGCCTACAAGACACACATTTTACGTCAGAAATAGAATCAAGGGTTAGGTCTGAGTGGGGATATAAGGCCTATTTTAGCTCGTACAGGTCGAACTCGAGGGGCGTCGCTATACTTTTAAATAACACCGCCGATGTTAAAGTAATCAGTGAAAAAAAAGACGATGCGGGTAACTTTCTATTACTAAATTGTTTATTAGAAGATAGAAAAGTGACATTGATCAATATATATGGTCCAAATCTTGATTCTCCCGACTTCTATAAACAGATAGAATTGGCGCTACAGGATACCGATAATGAGTACTCTATTATCTGCGGTGATTTCAACTTGGTTTTAAATCCAGAAATAGATTATGATCAGACATATCGACAAATAAACAACCCAAAAGCAAGGAAAAAAGTATTAGAACTTATTGAAATTTACGATTTAGTTGATGTGTATAGAGAACAACATGAATATTATAAGAGATATACTTGGAGGAGAAAAAATCCCATTAAACAAGCGAGACTAGATTTTTTCCTTGTGACAGAAAACCTTGTAAGAAGTATTAAAAATTCATATATCGAATCGAGTTATAGATCCGACCACTCCATTGTGGGGATTAATATTGAATTTAACCCATTTAGGAAAGGTAAAGGGTTATGGAAATTCAATAATTCTCTGCTTGATGATTTAGAATATATAGACAATATAAAACAACTTATTAATAATATAAAAATCCAGTATGCACTTCCTGTCTATAACCTAAATAATATCAGCTCAATTCCGGACTCTGACATACAGTTTACCGTAAATGATCAACTTTTTCTTGAGACCCTACTTATGGAGATCAGGGGCAAAACCATTTCCGTTTCATCTTATAAGAAAAAACTAGTTGATGACAGAGAAAAAAAATTGATAACAGAAATAAGTAATTTGGAGAGAAATTACAATCTAAACGCAAATAATATAGAGAGATTACAAGAGGAACTAAAATACATCAGGGAAAATAAAATAAGGGGTAGTATGATAAGATCCAGGACAAAGTGGCTGGAAGAGGGTGAAAAACCCACTGAATATTTTTTAAACCTAGAAAACCGAAATTTCACTTCAAAAATAATACCCAAGATAGTTAAAGATAACGGAGAAGAAATTACTACCCAAACATTAATTTTAAAAGAAATTAAATGCTACTACGAACAGTTATTTGCAGAGTCTAATGAAGTGATTGATGTTGACTTAAGCACAATTTTACCGCACAATTATCCATTGAGGCTCACAGACGTTGAGTCAAGTGAACTAGAGGGTATAATTAGTCTAAATGAAGCCTCCCAAATTCTGAAAAAAATGAAAAGTAATAAGAGTCCAGGCTCGGATGGGTTCACTGTCGAATTCTTCAAGGTATTCTGGTCACAGCTCGGCAATTTTGTTGTTAGATCCATAAACTGGGGTTACTCGACTGGCCAGCTTTCAATTACACAGCGACAAAGTGTAATTACGTGTCTCCCTAAGGGTGAAAAGCCCAAGCAATACTTGAAAAACTGGAGACCGATCTCTTTGTTAAACGTTACCTATAAAATAGCCTCCGGAGCCATAGCATCCAGAGTCAAGAAATACCTGGGCAAACTTATTTCAGACGATCAATGCGGTTTCATATCCGGGAGATACATCGGGGAAAGTATCCGTACTGTATACGATATTATGCAATACACAGAAGATAACGATATTCCTGGAATGTTAGTGCTATTAGATTTCGAAAAGGCCTTTGACGCTGTGTCGTGGAAATTTATTGACAGGATACTAGTTTTTTTTAATTTTGGTGAAAGTATTATTAAATGGATAAATATTTTTAATAAGGGTGCACAAGCAGCAATAAATCAAGGAGGCAATCTCTCAGAGTCCTTTTACATTAAAAGAGGTTGCAGGCAGGGAGACCCAATAGCCCCCTATTTGTTTATTTTATGCGCAGAAATACTCTCAATAATACTTAAGAATAACAAAAATATAAAAAGTATCACTATTGATGACGCCCCCATTTTATTAACCCAATACGCAGACGATGCTTGATGGCTCAGAAAAGTCTTTATCCGAACTTATGATTGAATTAGAGAAATTTTCAAAAATATCAGGGTTGAAAATAAACAAAGATAAAACAAAAATAGTATGGATATGAAGTTCAGTAATTTAAAATTTTTGCCACATATGCATCTTGATTGGGGAAAGCACCAGTTTAATCTTTTGGGAATTGAATTTCATGTTAATCTATTTCAAATCCCCAAACTTAATTTCGATAAGAAATTAGTAAAAATTAAGTCTATTCTTAATGGATGGAACAGAAGAATGATCACCCCCATCGGCAAGTGTATAATTATAAAATCCTTAATAATTTCCCAATTAAATCACTTGTTTATATCCTTACCGAATCCTAGTCAAAGGTTTATCAATGACCTTCAGAGTGACCTCTTCCACTTTTTGTGGAACTCAAAGATCGATAAAGTTAAGCGGGATATAATTATTAAAAATTACGATGAAGGTGGTATCAAAATGACACACTTGCCTTCACTGATATCATCACTAAAATTAACATGGATTAGACGTATTTATACAAAAAGGAAAAAATGGCAAATTATCGTAGCTAAATATCTAAATTTTGAACTTTTGTCAGTGGGTGGTAATGAGTATTTGAATAAATGTCTAAAAGTTTGCAGAAACCGGTTCTGGGGGGATGTGTTACTTGCATGGAAAGAACTCAGGGTTAAGGAAGACAAGTTAAGGGGGAAAAACAAGCCCGTTTTGGACACCCCTGTCTGGTATAACGAAGCCCTAAAAGTAGACAGTAAGGTAATATACTATAAGCACTGGTTTAATAAAGGTATATCTACAATAAGGGACTTTATAAAAGACACTAAAACAATTACCTTTTTTTCACAAGAAGAAATAAATAAGCGATATGGCATTCAGACCAACTTCCTAGAATATCAAGGGGTGGTAAGCATTATTAAGCGATACTTGAAATTGCATGATATAAACGAATCTGAAGTAATGCTCCCTAAACTCCCAGAGTATTTAAGTATCTTCTTTAAAAGTAAGAAGGGCTGCCAAGATTTTTATAAAATTCTTAGTAAGAATGCTTCTATTTCAAAGGGCAAAATAAATTGGAATAAATTGTTTGATATTAATGACAAAGAGTGGTCTCTAATAAATAAACTGCCTTTCAACCTTCCTATCAGTCCTAAATTTAAATGGTTCCAGTATAAAATAAATCAACATATATTACCGACAAATAGTTATCTTGCAAAAACTGGTTTAGTTAACACCCCCCTTTGTAAAAGGTGCGAGAAAGAGACGGAGACAATTATTCATGTACTATGGGATTGTTCTGTAACTGAAACCTTTTTAAATGTAAACAAAGACAAGCTGAATATGACTTTAGAGAAAAAAACATTTATATTTGGAATTCTTGACAAAAATGAAAATAATAAAGATTCGTATAATGTCCTAAATATGTTAATCAAATACTATATCTACAGCTTTAGGTGCAGAAACAAACAATTATTACTTATTTCTTTTGTTGAATTTGCTAAAAAATATCTGGACTCGGTACAGAATTTGGACCACCTTAAGGCCATGTACGTTTGCTTGCACAATTTAATACTTAGACTTGCTTAGAATGATACAATACGTGTCGAGTGTAAATGTATGACAATCTCTTACTGTTTGGAGTCATAGCCAATTGTGCATGTCTAATATCTTTGCGTACCTAAGTTCACATCTCGATAGTCTGTACTGTCAGTCTTTGGTGTTGCACCAGACTGTTCATGGATACTTGTTATATGTTGGTTATGTAATGTGTAGCAACTTGTTATGTGTACCTGAGTTCACAGCTGAGTGGAGATTATTGTACGCTTATTTGTTCTGTATGATCATGTAAGTGAGTGATACTTTCCGTTATTCCCGACAATCGGCATAATAACATATGTTGTGACTGTGGTAAAAATGGTACGTTAGTAATATGTAGAATCTGGTGTGACTTATATATGATAATAGCTGGTTTGTTTGTTTATATGTTACCATATATGTTAATCAGTTCGTGTTATGTGTAGCAACTTGTTATGTGTACCTGAGCTCACAGCTAAGTGGAGACTATTGTACGCTTATTTGTTCTGTATGATCATGTGAGTGATGCTTTCTGTTATTCCCGACAATCGGTATAATAATATATATTGTGACTGTGGTATAAATGGTACGTTAGTAATATGTAGAATCCGGTGTGACTCATATATGATAATAATCTGGTTTGTTTTGTTTATATGTTACGATGTTAATCAGTTTGTGTTATGTGTATTGTATACTATTACTTCTGTTATTTTGTGCAACGTATTCTGTCACTCCCTTGTGCTGTTAATGTCCAATGAGACTACTGTATGCTAGTTTGTCTGTTGCATATATGTTGTAATATGTGTTTAGTGTGAAAATGTATGTTTTGTTTTGTGATGTCAATAAAAAAAAAAAATAAATAAAAAAAAAAAAAAAAAAAAAAAAAAAAAAAAAAAAAGAAGTGAACAACAACATGTACAACAACTCAACTTTCTTCCGATAAGCTGCTTCTTTACTTTGTTGTGTTATTATGTTAAATAAAATTTTCTATATACTTTTACATATTATTAGGATAGGCCTACCCTCTACCTTCTGCACATTCATAAGAAACCAGGAACCGGGTCCTTAGTGTTTACCAGTATTATTTGTCATAACACTCCTGTTTTATTGTCCACTACACCTGAATATAAATCATGAACTGTTAATAATGATATCCACTCCCACTTCAATGACTCCAGGAACCGGAACAGGATCCTTGGTATATAGGCAGCTTCGGTTAGATTGCCCTTTCTTTTTACTCTCAATATCACCGGAAGCGGAACCTGGTTTCTTCCAACTACCTTAATTTCTATGCAGTTTAACATCCGGTCAGTCCACAAACCTTGCTTACAACCTGCTCCGGACCATCCGTTACAACACACCTGCCTGGAACACTGGGATTTCACGACTCTTTAAAAAGAAACCAATTATATAAATGAATAAAGATTATTATTATTATTATTATTATTATCATTATTATCTAGAAAAGAGGGCACGTCAAGGCCCGGAAATATTTGGTCAATTTTGGTTTAAATAAGATTGTATTTTGACCTACATTGCACCTGAGACCAATGCAAAATAATTTCTTTCACAAACTCGAACTTCTACAGTGTACATATGTGTTAAATGTGCTGTTTTATCTTTCCCTTATGTCCAAACGTAGAGTGTATATCCTGCCGGTGGAATGGGAGTCCCAGGAATGGTAGTCCTTGGATTGGAAATCCGGGCTCCCATTTGACAAGTAGGGTTATAGCCAGAGTTAGTAATAATATATGAGACGAATGTCACCTTCACAAAGTAATGGAAAGCGGACTAGCCTTCCTGTTACACTTGGTTATTTTACATAGAATAAGTCGTGTTACCTATTACGAGTACATCTCTTCAATCCCAGAAAACCGCAACTAGTCGTATTCCGCTGAAATTCTGTACAGGTGTAGGTTTGTGTACAGTAAGACCCCGTCACAATGGGCACTAATGTTGCCAACCTACAGAGAAAATAAACCAAAAAATTTTAAACGCGACCCAATGTATATTTAATACACTAAATAGTCATATCATGCTGATCAGACATAAAAGTAAACTTATCCAGGCTCAAATAGTTTACGTTTTTCCATATCAATAGGCAAACAGCAACGGAGGCTACGTAAACACCCACCTTCTATTATATTGAACGTTGTTAAGAAGAAAGAGGTGCAACGTGACGCGACAGGGTAGTCATTTAACGGAAATTAACGGAGATTACCGTTTGAATGAATGTAACAGCGAGACATGGACAGTCGTGTTGCTAATTAAGGGTAAAGGTGTCGATTTGATGGCAAAGGGCACCAAAGGAGACCAGAATTGTGCCGGAAGTGTGTTGTCATGTGACGTCAAGTGATTTAAGACGCGAAGCTGAGTGGTCATTTCTAGCTGGAGGTGAATAGGAATGAAGACGTGGACTTAGAAAAAAAGCAGTTATTTTAACAACATGGTAAGATAACATTTTATCTTTATGCATTTGGGGCAGATAATACTTGCAGAAATAATAGGAGCATGATATGAAAACATGTCACCGAAGTTAAATGTGAAAAATCGTGCTTAATTTGCAGTCAATTTGTTTTGAAATATATGCTGCATCGACCACCAGCGCAACAAAGAGCGTCTAGGGGAAAAATTCCGGGGAGGTTATTAATCGTTGTCATGTGGAATTTTTGCATATGCGCAATCTGTTATGTCCATATCTTATTATTTTTGGGTGTTTAATAGGATGTGCTGCAATAGAGACTGTCCGAGATAGCAAGGCTTGAACCTTTCGCAGCAGATGGCGTCATACCAGACTAAGATTACAGTGAGGTTTAATGATAGCCTGTGACATTGATAGCCTGTTAAAATTGATAGATGAGCATTATCCTACAATTAAATAGTGGAATGGAGAGTCCAGTTACCAACCCAAGCAAGAGCTATGAGTTGGGGGGACATAAGAAAAAACCTTGCCCAGAGCGCAAGTTGTCCAGGAAAGAAGAATTGCTTATCACCCTGGTAAAATTGAGGACTGGCTTTTCCAATAACATTTTGGCAGATTTGTTCACCACTTCTACAACACGGATCTCACAGATTTTTGTAACATAAATTACTATTCTTGATCAAACCACTGCGCCATTGAGGAAATGGCCAGCCAAAGAAAACATAAAATAATACATGCCAGCTTCTTTTCGATACGACTACCCTAAACAACTGTTACCATTGACCGCACTGAATTCTTCCCGAAACGCCCTGGAAACCCCACTGCCCAGTCTGCCACACACTCCACCTACAACGGCCACAAGACCTACAAGAATCTTGTGGGCATTTCCCCATCAGGGGCATTCATTTTTGTTTCGGATCTGTTTGGTGGCAATATATCTGACAGGTATATTACCGAGAAGTCTGGAATTTTGGCTCACCAGCAGTATGCGGATGAGGTCATGGCTGACCGTGGTTTTCAAATTCAGGACTTGCTGCTCTCATAGGGAGCCACTCTTAATGAGTCCCCATTCACTAGGAAATGCAACTATGGAAACGGCTCAATCATTCTGAGATCAACAAAACAAAAAATAGCCAAACATAGAATTTATGTTGAACGTGCCGTACAAACACTCAAGTTATTCAAACCCATAGAAAATGAATCATGTTCTAATCTTGCCCGTGTGGCAAATCAGCCTGTAAGGGTGGCATGTTCTCTTACCAACCTGCAACCACCACTTGTTACTAAGTAATACAATTGACAAGTACACTTGAAAAGTGTAATAAAAGAATAAGGAGTGCAAAAGATTTGTATTTCAGTGAATAACACAGTCTGTTTTGCCACGTGGACAAGGTTTGAACACTTTCTGTTTATTGATTTTTTGTCTTGGTGTTGCCCGGATGAAGAGTGACCAACTGTGATCAGATTTACGTTATGTGATTTATTTGTATTCAGTATATACAAGTGCAATTTATTTAGTATAAACAAGTGCAATTTCTTGAATTGCTCAAGCCTTATAAAGAAGTTTCAATGTATGTGTGAATTGTGTGAACTGAATAGTCAGATGTGTAAACAATCAGGAAGTCCAATTTTCCACTTTTTTATGTTACTCATTTGATCCACGACTGCTGTGCAAAGATGAATCTTTTTTTAAATATTGTAAAAATTTATAGATATTTATATGTAAATCTGACATGAAATTCCACACATATGATCACACTCATCCACCTATTACAACAGGGTAGGCACTAATCAGTGACAAATGCCAAGACGTGGTGATGTTGACGTTCTGACAGCCTCTTATTTGAGCTGCGAAAGAGACTGGCTATCAATTGCCTCAGGCTGGCAATCAATAACCTTGAGAAACTGGCCATGTTATATCTTATTTACCTGTCAGAAGCCCTTTTCAAACTGAGTATTGCATAATAATGCCAATTCCACATGACATAGGTTAATAGCCTCCTGGGAATTATTTTCCCTTGACGCTCTTTGTCGCGCTGGAGGTCGACGCAGCGTATATTCAAAAGCAGGGCCTGAATCTGCCCCAAATGCATAAAGATAAAATGTTATTTTACCATGTTGTTAAATTAACTGCTTTTTTCTCAAAACCCACGTCTTCATTCCCATTCACCTCCAGCTAAAAATGACCACTCAGGTTCACATCTTACACCACTTGACGTCACTTCCGGCACAATCCGTCTCCTCCTATACCCTTTATTATGACCTTTTGTGGCGTCACTTATAAATGGCGCGCCAAAGTCCTAACACTACGACATAGCTGGAGTAAAAAGAAAGAAATGTTATCAAACTAGTTTGTGAACCAATAAAAATGACTTTATTTGCCAAAGATATGCTTTAAAGAGGGGCGGCGGACACACAGTTACGCACTCCAAGATTTACAAATTTATAGCCTCGGGAATTTATAACACGGGGTGTTATGGGATCCATATCAAATCACCGTGTTGTGAAAAAAACGAAAACGACCAGTTACAGAGTTTCAACATCGATTAACGATTGCACTACGTGCTTAGAGTCTACTGTATTTTCCCCGACTTGTTCTTTGCACGTTTGAGTGTCGCACTCTAATAAAGAATTGAAAAGAAGAATAATCGAATAAATTATGTAACCTTTCAGAAGGGAGCGCATATTTGCGGCATAAACCTGATAAATAACAATGGAAAAGTTAACCCTTATGCGAGTTAATATCAATACTTTTTCCTTTGTAAATCATCTTAGGGGCGATGTCTTTTATCTTTCCAAAATGAATTACCACGAATAAAAAATATTGATTTAAATAAATAATGGCATTTTTGAATGAATAACATCTCTCCTTAGCGTCAACCACGTCCTTGTTTTAAAGTGTGATCATTGCCATATATAACGACACTGTTGCGTGTCTTCGTGGAATAGTTCTTGTCGAAATGTCTGGTTATGCTTAACCATATATACATGTACAAGACAAAGGAAAACTACTTAGATTTTTTCAGGTCTGGGATTTTTTCAGGTCTTGGTTCTTCTTTCAGTTTGAATGAATTTATAGTACTAAATAGGTGAATAGATGACTAAGTAAATAAAAAACAAACAGGAAAACAAATGTATGGATGGATTTCGAGGTGAGAACTCGAGGAAGAAGAAAAAATGCTAAAATAAATAAGTAAGAATTCATTTAAATAAATAAATGGCTAAAATAGCATGTGGTGAATAAATAGACTAACTACAAGGGAGAGAGTGAGAGAGATCAAATAAAATAAGATGTAAAAAAAATACGTACAGTAACAGGTGTAAGAAAAAGTAATGAAAAGAAGCATTGAAATATTGTTTATTCCTTGCAAATACAGTGAGACACTCTAATACAGATAAGCCAGCACTGGTAAATACTGTAGAGTACCGTGAAATACCTCGCGATACAGAATATAATAGACTACTGTATTCTGTTTTGGAAAATTGTTAATACAGTACGTGAAAAAATTTAGACGTTTATTTTAATGGACTGTCCACTACCTATTCAAACACTTATCCTAACTACCTACACTGTAAAAACAGTGTGTAGCACTTAAACACATTTCTAAGCGCCTGTTTTGTCTCATTTTTTCGACGCGTTTAGCTCCTTAGCACGTTAAGCTCCTTACCATGTTACACGCTTTGACGCCTATTAAGTGTAGGGTGTACTTGCTTAACTTTTAGGTGGTAAGAGTTTCAACTGTTTTAGTCACACACACGCGCACACACACACACACACGCGCGCGCGCGTGCGCACACACGAAGCCACGGTCACCTATTGTTATCTTTAGCAATAACAGGGAACTGTGAACGGTCAACATCGTTGACTTCACACCATCACCTTTACAGCGGGACTTATTCATCCTTGAGTTCGCTGACCTTGCGAGGAAGTTTATTGAAATATATTTCTGAAAATCAAGATAGGAAAATTCACTAGTTGACTAAGACACGAAACAGATATCACTTTTACTTTAAAACATTTTTTTCATATTTTGATAAAATGCGTTACGGTATTGATGTCTATTAATTTTTTCCGGAAATAATGAACAATAGAACATCAGGATGTTGGCGGGGTATTCATTATAATGGTTTATTTAGGCCTTCATCGCATACTGGTTATTTTGGAAACGATATTCCGAATATTTAACAAATCGCACCGCTATAGTCGCCTACTAACCCCAAGCCCAATTTGGAATAAACCGCTAACTGTAGTTCATACAGCACTAAGATCTAATAAACGGATATCTTAGAACAGCATAAGACGTTTATAAGGGGAAGTGTTTAGCCACATTTGTTGAGTCTTGACCTGTACCCGGGCTGTTGCATTAAATGATGAAGATAAATCGGAGAGAGAGAGAGAATCGGAGAGAAAAAGAGAGAGAGAGAATTGGAGAGAAAGAGAGAAAGACAAAGAGCTGAAAAGGAGTATGAAAAAAGGAAAGACCACACAGACAAAAACTCACCAACCAAGCACTAGCAACAGATAAAGGGCGTTCATCTTGGATCTTCTTCACGGAGAACAACTCACGTCTGCTGCCTCTGCTGGACTGGTGAATTATACGTGTTGAAATAATAATACAGCGAATAATATACACCGAGAATCAGTTCGTTATCCATGATGCGGAACATATTAGTCTCAGAAACAGGGCTCGTAACATGCATACTTAGTGTTTGTTACCTTGGCAGATATTTATACTTTAAGTATTTTGCAATTTTTGTGGCCCAGTAAGGAGATGGATTTTTTTTTTTTTTGTATTGATTCCGGATTTTAAAATGTTGAACTAGTCATCGATCGTAGGGACGTATCTTGTTCGCTGAGTAAAAATAAAGCAGAACAATAATTGTTGTTAACGGTTGCGGTTTACAATCTCCAGTAAAACCACTAGTGATTTTGAGATACTCCTACGTGAAAATTATTATTCATAACAAGGTGCGACGTGTCGTACCCGATTTTAGTGCCAAGGCTTGTGTCAGTGGCATTTGATGGTAAAGATTTATGAACAAAATTAAGAAAGTTTGGCAATTAAACGACGCACGTACACCCATTATTATCCAAAACAAGTCACCTTTTCGGTAAGCTAAGAATGAGGAAGTAACGAAGAAAAATCCATTTGATACAAATTGTTGAAAGAGTATTAAATATTGAATCTATAGGGTTTACGCCTTACATCGAGTCGTGCAACATAAAAAAAACACACAAAAATATTTTGAGGAGGGAGGGGGAGGCAAAGAGCACTCACTTTTAAAACTGTTAACCGGTACATAGGCGGGCAGGGGGTGGACTCTCTTAACACAAATAAACAATAATGACCTTGAATAAGAAAAGAGGAGCTTCTGCACTGTCCATTGGGCTCCCGGCCTTTGAGAAATAACTTATTGAAGCACCATGTCCACAAACAAGCAGACACCAATGAAAACATAACCTCTGTCATTTGCGGAGGTAATGCCTAAGCCCCAAGGGAGGCCTTAACCACACCCTCCAACACACTTACCCCAGTCCTGTATAGTTACCAACCATATTGGACAAAGTACATGTAGTAATCGATTATATAATAACATGAAAACCCTTTCTAATTTATAGGGTACATAGGGTACATTGAAGAGACAGGACTGCAGGGTTTATTTGACAATCCTATTCGAAAGCTGTCTGAACAGTTGGCGTCTTCCGTTCCTATTCTAGATCAATGACAAAGCAAACATTGAATGGATTTAAAGAGATGGATAAACACACACTGTACTGTACCTAGGAGTCATTATGTTAACAGCAATACAAATCCAAAACAGGAAGGCCATTAATTACAACGTTAAGTGGCAGGGGTACTTGAGTGTTTAATCACCTCAATTTATCGCTTCTCGTCTCTCAAATTTGCTCACTTATATTCTTAAATTTTCATCCACCGCTCACGTTATTCACCTTAACAACATTCGCAGACGATCAGTTCAGCATCAGCTAGTCCTGGTTCTTTTCGTATGTTTAAATTTGCTCTCCTGGTATAGGATTTAGCATGCTATCTCATCTTCTCATCGTAGCTTAGAGCTCTTTACACTACGTGGTGACTGCATGTCATTTCTTCGAGAATTCTTCAACTTACAATGTACAAGGTTCACCACAACCCTGCTTTTTTCTGTTTGGGTGCTTGTACATGTTTGTGAGATTGTGAACACGTGTGTGTGTGTGTGCGACCATTTGTTCATATGTTTGGTCTAAATTTGTTAGTCGAATTTTAAATGGTACGACCCTAACCGCCCCGTATACAGTTGTATTTAATGCATGTACAAATAACATTTTAGTGTTCACGCGAACAGTATAAGTATGTGCGAAGTTTAAAATAGATATTGCATGGCGTCATTCACGACATTTACGATATAATAAAAACAACAAACAATGAACGTCTACAATACCTGCAAATACATATTTTAGGTAGGCCAGGGGATACAGGCAACAAAGAACATAATAATAGGAAAAAGGTTGGAATGAAATAGTGTGTCATTTTCTCCCTTTTTTTCATTTTCTTTAGAGCGACTGAGGGCAATTTTCAGAATTCTGCTTCCGTTCTAGCAATCTGTTCTATACATAACAGGGCACCACAATATTGACGGTTATGGAGCACGAAACATAAATTACGACATTCGTCGCTCTACGTCATTCATTGAACGTGTTACTGAGCACCTGGTACGCGTAATTAAGCAGCAACTAATAAGTGAATAAAAGTTTCATTTTAAGCGTGGATTTCCAGTAAATTTTATTAGTTTCTTATGCAACTACAAGGGAGTCGACATGCCAAGTCTTGGACCAAATTCATATCTCGTTCAGCCAAAAAAAGCTTTAAAACTGAAATGTACATTCATTAATTTCTCTGAAAACTTTTCTTGAACATCGTGTACTTTATCCTCCTTTTTATACATAAGTCCTTTTTTATTCACAATTTTTAGCGGTTCGTTAGGGTCTGAATGTGACGTCATTTTTAAACATATTTTTCTTTGACATGCAACGGTTGTCTTGCCAAAGTTCCCCCGATAAATTAATCTTTTCTGAGTTTTATTTAAATACCTTTGGTCTGCAATTATTACTGGTCACACAGTTTTCTTTCCACCTTCAAAATCTTGCACGCAAACTCTGCTCTTGGCCAAAAGTTTTACCCGTAAACTTCGCTTTCTCTTCTGCTTTCTCTTCTGCTCTACTGGCAAACGTATAAAAAGCCAAAGTGTCGATCTCGCTTATGGTTATAGTTACAGTGGGACAAACAGCACATAAACCATGGTATGGTTCGTACGTGTAGTTCCGCTTCATGTGTCTTGACATTACAAGTTCTCAATTTACCACAATGCAATTTTCCTCATGTGAAAGATGATAATTGTCAATTGCCCAGCGTTATCATAGATTAAACAAAAGGAAAAGTTTTTTGTACTTTTGTATGGCGTGAGATCAAATTTACAGTGTGCCACGACAAACTACAAGCGAACATAATGTTGTCTTTGACCTTTACGCAAGGTTGAAGCGTAATCATAGATTAAACTGTTATCAACATGTCTAACTGTTAAGAATTTTCAAAACCCCTAAAACATAAGCTTGAAATTTAAGAAATATTGACAATATCAGCAGAACAACGCAAGTAAAATGATAAATGAGGCGTCTAAAGCAAAACTTAAGGCGAAGATATATAAGCAGGGACGTGGGAGGCAAGAGACAGGAAACACCTTTGTTTTGCAAGCAAACATGCCACCCAAAACGTTCAAAATCTTGATCAATATTAAATGAGGCAAACTGCTCGAAAGGGACTGTTTCATAAAAGTCGAAAAACTGAAAACAGGTTGTCTCTACACCGTTAAATACTGTAACGATCCGAATTTGGTTGCTCAAAAACGCTTGCTGCTGTACTTGATGTAAGTTAAGGTATAATGTATTTATACTTTAACAAATGGTTCAATTAATTCTCAATTTTTGTAATAATTTGGTTTGCCTCAAAGCATGGTGCACATAGTGATTACTTAATAAACATAATAACAAACATAAGCTATTGATAACTTCTGGCACTTACTTCTTAATATAAATGAACATCCTATAAGTAAAAAAATCCAGTCTTAACCCGCACGAAAATGCAAATTTCTTAACGAAAATTCTTATCGTTGCTTCAAACGTCTAGCAATTAAGCATAATGTGAATAACTGTAAGTATGACACACACTGTTATACGCGTAATAGTGCATCAAAAATCTTCACAGCAAACACGTTTGTAAGCCAGCTTCAACGTTGTTTCCTGACTTCTAATGAAGGTATCACGTGATCCAGGCGTGGTTTACTCGCCGGGCTGGTCATTCTGACACCGCGGCACGTTACGGGCGTAGTTGCAGTTCTGTATACTCTGATCCCACACCAGAGGACCGTCGTGGCCACTGGGGCAGTTCATGACCACGGGTGTTGACCACACGCACACCACGAACTTCCCACAGTCGAAGGGGTGGGCCATCAAGGAGAAAGTGGTCGGACATGAAATTACTGGAAAACAAGGAAATGAATAATAAATTCATGGTTTGTTTGTGTGGGTGGACATTTTTACTTGTATTATTATAATATCAGCATTCGTCTCGGTAGTTGGCGTATGCCTATGCACACCACTATTCGAAATACAAAAGATCAAAACAAGAGAGAGAGAGAGAGAGAGAGAGAGAGAGAGAGAGAAGAAGAGAGAGACAGATAGTCTCCTTACCATCATTAGTAACGGTTAAGTATCCAGATTCTGACTCATCGCCAGCTATGTAATTTTCAGCTCGACAAGAGTATGATCCCGCATCCGAATCTGTTACCGATTCCAAGCGCAAGGTCTGTGAGGTTATTCCCAGTGGATCTCCATCCTTAAACCAGGAGTAGTCTGGTGCGGGATCACCAGTTGCCTGACATGTGAACTGCACTGAATCTCCAGTCGTAACAGTGGTGTTTCTGGGTCCCGCGATGACTTGCGGTGCGGTTTTACAGAAAACATCATGGTACTTGATGTTATCAAGAAGATCCACGATCTCTCGGCTTTGTCGATAAGCCTCATTGACGTCGATGCCTTCCACGCTGTTCACAAGTGCCAGAATCGAATTCTCCAGAGCGGGAATATAGCCTTTGATGCTTTCGACACCTGGTAACTGTAGACTGGTATTATAGAGCTCATACAAACGTCCAAGGTCGTACAACACACAGTCTCTAAAGTTGGCACAAAGATCCGGCGGATATGTGGTTGACGTGATATTTTCTGCGACACTGATCCACATTTCCACTAACGCCATCTTCGCTGCTTGTTTTGCCTCCTCCAGAACTATGTTCTTAGCAAACGCAGACGCTCCCAGAGCCTCTTTCAGTTCTGGATCATCCGTGATATTCGACATGGTCTCCAAAAACGCCGCCTCCATTTCCTCAGCCGTCAGATTGTAATCAGATTCACCGACCGTGACATTAACCCCGAATGATGCTAATGATCCATTTGATAGTTGAGGGGTGTCGACATCTGGGAAGGTCTCTAACATGGCCGTCACGTTATCTAACGATGCCTTGGAGTCAGTTGCAACACTTAAAAGGGAGTCAAACACGCGGCGCAGAAACCCCTCCGCTTCGTTAAAAGTCTCACATTTTTCTGCAAATATATTAACTCTGTTTTCCTTATCACTAAGGTTGTTGAGATCCTCATTAGTGCTGTTCTTGAATCCAGTGATGCTATCTTTCACATCTAGTGTTTCATTCAATAGTTGTTCTCCTGCTTCGATGCTCCCAGTTTGGCGAATCACCCGGTATAAGGTGTGCATCTTGGCGTTCACGTCAAACTCTATCTCGCGGCGTTTTCGACCGCTTATAGCGTTTTTGAGCGCACCAAGAAGTGCATTTATTGTAGCTTTAGCTGCTTCCAATATACTCTGCACTATATTTTTGAAGTTGATCCTTATCCCTACGGTCCTCCAACCGAGACTGAAGGCGTTCACTTCACACGACACGTCGAAAATAGGTAAATCGACGGTAGAAAGCTCCACTCGGAACCCACACTGCCTAACATCTAAGATGAACTGCAGCCCTGAAGCGATCAACTCAAACACTTTGAAGGCCGCTCTCACTGCAAACTTTACTGCTTCAAGAGCAGCCTTGGCAACATCAAAGGACGCTTTAATGCCTTCCAATGCAATCTTGGCCACTTCCAAAGCACCTACAGCGATGTCCAGCACCACCCGAGACTTGTCTACTACGATCTGCGCAACTGAGACACCGGCCTTGGCTAAATCCAGAGCGACCATTGGGACTTTCACGGCTATCTTGGCCAGTTCTAAGGCACCGTATGCTATCAACCGGATACCTCTACAGACCACATTAGCAGCCACACAAATGGGATTCGGTATCTCGACCATGCAGCTTGTCCACCTACAGCAAGGGTAAGGGATTTTGACTCCCCAGACTTTCTTATGGCACCATTTACATTTTAGACCTGGTATACAGATTTTTCCGCAGTCTCTTATCCTGCACAGATTATCTACATCCTTTTGCGCTGCTTTCAATTTTTCCAGAGCTCTGCGGAAAGGTCCCTTTGCGGCCTCCAGTTTCTGCTTGGCACGTTCTAGTGCTGCAACGGCGCTATCAAATGCGCCATTTGCCCTGCGAACATCTGCCTTTTTTTCCTCAAGCCAGTTCTGGGCCGTGGTTAGCTTACCTTGAGCCCAAGTTAGACCCTGCTGTGCTTGGGTTACTCGTTTGTTGGCTTCGTTAGCAAGATTGTTGGCAAGTTTCTTAAGTGCATCAATGAAGCTCCCTTCAAAAGAGTCACTTCCACCAGGCAGCAGTGCTCCCTCCACAATGTATGTCAGTTGATACCACTCTTTACCAAGCTCGGCCGACATCGTTAACCTGGCGCGGAAGAGGCTCCATACCTTTCCCTCAATGTAAGTTGTCAAACTGTTCTTTGATATAAACACGTCGGCTTCTGCTGTGATGCCCAATAAACCGGCCTCTGCGTGAAGCTGTAGAATGAATGTGTCGCTCTCTATGCCGAATGCAGCCCCGATTCCCACCCCTCTCTTCAATTTCAAGAAAAAGCCCAGTTTCTGTTCCGTAGAAACGATAGCCAAAGCACGGGCTGCTTTCTCATCGGCTAACAATTGGTAGACCTTCTGAAACCTGCTACACTGTCCCAACTGTCCCACTGAGTAAACAAACTCAATTTGAAGACCAAATATTTCTAGACCAAATACCTTAATGGTTGTCTTGTAGCGCACGCCAAATCCAGAATAATCATCGGTGACAGACGTTACTTCCCTCATGGCCTTTTGGATCGTTGCGTTTATATTTCCCTTTATGCGGTTCACCTCGAATTTGATCATCTCCGTGAAGTTGTGTTTGGCGATTTCAACATTGAACTCAACGGCGTCAAAGAAGTTCTGTGCTGCCATCTTTAGGGCGCTCCAAGTATTATGGATGGTGTCTAATACGACAGAGAAATCGGGGAATGTGAGGTTAAGTAGACTGCCTACAATTTGTTGAATGGCGGCCTTAAGATCAGCTAGGGCGGTGTGGACTAAGTTCAGCAGTGCTGCCGCGGTATTGGAGAGAAGATCCTTGAACCTCTGTAGATTTTCATTGAATACCTAGAATAAATTTCAATAACTTAAATGGATTATGAAACTTTAATTTCTGGATAGCTCAAAAATATATACTTGATTTTAAGCCCATACGCCTGGAACTGACTGCAAAGAAAGCAAATCTCCGCAGACAAAATAGAGTTTCAAGTTTCTGATCGCGTTAACAGAGTGATATTAGCATTTAATAAGATATTCTTGTGTTAGAAGTGGCTAATTGAAAATAAGTGCGTACGAACAAAAAAAAAGTTCATTAAGGTAGTTGGATCATATGTGAAAAGTATCAAAAACAAGTCGAAAACTTTCATACCGTTAGCTTACGGCCAACCAGGGTAGGCCATCATCAAACTGATGTGAGTAGACCACCTAGCGGTCAGTGAGTAACAGCATCCACTCACATCAGTCTGATGAAGGCTTACGCCCAGGTTGGCCTAACGCTAACGATATGAGAGGTTTTTTCCGCTTGTGTTTCATAATTTTCAAATATTAGTGCATGTAGTTTGATTTTTTTCAAGCTATAATAATGAAAATAATAAATACATAAATAAAAATTGTTTACAGATGGATATCATTCAATGCCAGGAGAAAATCGATTTATATAATGGTATATATTCCCTGTTAGTCATTCCTACCTCCATGAAATGATCCACGATTTGTTGGATATCTATGATATCTCTAATAAGATCAACGGTTGTCAAGTTTTTGATCTTGTCTGACTGGTCGTAGGTAACGAAAGCATAGACTGAGTGTCGGTTGTCAAACACCCAATCACCTATTGGGGAATAAAACCATTCAGATAATTTAAAAAGGCAGTTAAGCTGTTCCGTTATTTTTCTTTTGACTGTGAATATTTGATTTTCTGCAAAAGAGTTGATGTTTCGAGTATAAACGAGAAATAATACCTCTAGCCAACGTTATGTTGCTTTTGGGTAGATGTATAGATTATCAAGTACATAGACTGGCCGGCTCTTCTTACCTGCTGTTTAAACAATGTAACTTACCTAGTATGGGGATGTTCCTGAAGGGGTTGATGCTGAGCTGAAGTGACAAGAATATTCCTGGAGGGTTGGCGTTTACTCCGCACCACTGTCTTGGTTCTAGGCCTGGTAATTAAGAACGGGATAATTGACATCATAACAGCGTTGATGGGTAACAAGAATTTGTTCAATATGTTCGTGTGTGTCTGAGAGAGAGAGAGAGAGAGAGAGAGAGAGAAAGAAAGAGAGTGAGAGAGAGAGAGCTTTAGCACTTACCACCAACCGACATGTGGGTTTCCAGACTGGAGACACCCAGCTCCTTAACTCTTATGCTTCGTTGCTTGCCAAACAATTTAAACTTAAGAGTGCACGATGCAACGACGTCCAGTTTCACAAGAGCATTCCACTCCTCCAGGAATACGTGAGTAAGCAGCTGAAATTATCAAATTATATCGTGTAACAAATTTTGTGGTTAAATTATAAAGTGGTAAGTGGTTATTATCAGACTGGGGCTAGTTACCCAGTTTGACAACTTTGGCCTTGTGGAGCCAACTGGGAATGAGTTGTAGCAGCAGAACCGGTTTCAAAGTAAACCCCATGAACTTAGCTACGTATGCAAGGTCATGTTTTTTCAAATATTAAGTCAGATGACTCACAATTTGACAAACAACGCAATTGACGTCAGAGGAGCCATTTTGGCCCCTGGATCGGGACAAGTTGGTACCCTATACGAAAATGCAATAAGTATCCCGCGTAAACGCTATGAAATACACATTTTTATTTTATTAAATTGGTTTTTGAGAGTTTTTGATGAATAAATAGTTCAAATGAGGCAGATATATTGAGGTATTTGTACGTTACGTTGTTTGTATGGATAATTATTGGATAATTTACAAAATTTTGTGATCATTTTTTCATCCCGTAGTTACTTTTTCATAAATTGATGGGTGCCAACTTAAACCGGGGTAAAACCATAACCCTGGTCTCCCTTAATAACTGATATGAAGCTACAGGGCGAAAGGGTTGAGGTCGATCAGTTATGGTGTACCTAACACCCAAAATAATATGGTTATATACACCAGTAATATAGTTCTGTGGGGATTTTTTACTTGTTATTCCAGTTTTTGAAAATGAGATGTAAGCTTCAATTAAAGGTGTCTTTATAAGAAGGGAGGACGCATCGACTCTAAATGTTGATTTGGGGATCAGTTTAAACAGGAGCATCTAGTATAGCCTACTTTACTGAATTATCCTCGCTTCTTCTTTATTATTGGCATTACAATTAATTTCATTTTCAGGACCGACAAGATGAGCTAGAGATGTGTTACTGACAAGATGACTTACTGAGAGTGGGTTACGAGGAAATCCTAGGTAAATATCGGTTTCTGCGGAGATGTCGAAGATACTGACGTTTTTGGTGACGCTTCCTCCAACCCAAATGTGCGCTTTTGGAAAAACTCTGAAATTTATCAATATTTTCAATAGAAATAATATAGAAAACAACCGAAACTTGTTTTAATACATAAAGTGTTGTGTATCATCTTGTGTGTATGTGTG
This sequence comes from Lingula anatina, assembly GCF_051362555.1. Lineage (NCBI taxonomy): Eukaryota > Metazoa > Brachiopoda > Lingulata > Lingulida > Lingulidae > Lingula > Lingula anatina. The sequence goes on along the minus strand of NC_141774.1, from coordinate 11,069,957 downwards.
TTTAGAGTAATATTAGTCAGTCCCTAAGGTGAAAAGAGAAAATAAATTACACGTACAAATATATTTACATAAGATATAAAATTCAGTAACAAAATGTAGAAAACTTAAAGATACGTATTTGTATTTATATATTAATTGATGATTGTTTACGCTAAACAGAATGAAAAATAAGCGTGATCAATTCCTTACGGGTACTGGAAGAATTCATCCCCATTCCAGAACGTCAACTCAGACGCTGTATGGTGCACGTTTATCTCCTTTACTATTGACAAGCCAATACCGTTCAGGTACAACTTAAAATCACCCTTCTCTTCCATATCACTAATCACCTTCAGCTGACTGAGGAGCTCTCTAGATCCGGGAGGAAACATTAAGAAAATTGTGCCGCCATAGGCTCTGCAAATGTCAACAATAAGACAAAACTCAGTTCCGTTTAATGGCTTTGGGAGAGATATTTCGTTGCCATAGACGCTAAGGCTGAAGCCACTTCCAAACTGAAAGATGGTGTAGAGTTTGTTCTCGAACAAAGGCGCACCACGACATGCCTGTACTTTCTGAACATCTCGCCCATGCAAAAGGTCCGTCTTCAGTTCATTGATTGAAAGAATATCGAAACCCGTTGACGTGAATTTGATCCAGTTGGGCAGCGCTTTGTAGATATTCTCCAAGAATGTTGACAAGAAGGACCCGGATGTAACAAAGTCGAACACATCTTTAGGCGTTAGATTAAATGAAAGACAGTCATTGTTTCGGTCTGTTGCCAGCACGGTTCCGTCCGATTCGTCATAAGTCAAAGATCCCATTTTCATCATGAAGTTACCATTAGGGTTGTTTATTTCCATACCCGTGATTGACATTGGAAGGGCAATGTCGTTCACCTCAATAAAGACGATACCAAGTGTGAAGATGACGTTGGGGTCAGAGGTCAACTTGTACCATTCAGCTGTGGACGAAAGACGGACTTCTACATCAGCGCCCTCTGTACAGCGAGTCAGTGTGACCACAGCGCACCCTCGTGGCAGAAGTTTACGAGCTATGCTGTTACGTTGGAAGACGCTTGGCTCTTTGATTGCTGAGGTAAAGAAGTTTTGCAGAATAATTGGAAAGAATCAGTCTATGCAAGTTTGAATTAAATTAATATCATATTGTACATGTACCTTATCAACGCAACATTTACAGGAATCAAAATCTATGCAAGTATGAATTAAATAACTATGGCATTGTACATGTATCTCATAACTGCAGCATTTGATTACAATAAAACTATCTGTAAAGAGATCAACCCCTAAAATGATGGATATGCGCTGTCCTTGTATAAAAGGAATACCCATGTATCTATGAAAATAGACAATTATTCAAAAAAGGAATTCGAAAAGCTTAAAGCTTAATAGTGAAACATTCAGTTTTAGTGAAGTCAAGTGATTAAAAACCAAAAAAGAAACAGGAAGCCAATGACATGGTACATGTAGAGTAAAGATATCTAATGGAAATATGACCAACAATTTTGAAATGTTCTCACTTTCACAGCTCAGACCGTCGCTGCCGAGTTTCCCACTGCTACAATTACACACAAATGATCCAAGGGTGTTTTCGCAAATGTCTTGGCACCCTCCATTGAACGAGTTGCATTCATTTATATCTGAAATAATAACAAAAGTAGATATAGGTGCTTCTTAACCAAGAGGACAACAAATGCATGCACTTATACGAAACATTCTGGGTAGACACATCCCCTACTTCAAGAAAATTTATATATTTATAACAACTATTGGATGGAATCGCATGGGTTGGAGAAAGGGGCAGAATAAGCTGTTTTGTCATTAGATCGTAGGGAGATTCACAGAACAAAAGTTGACTTACTTGTCAAAAGAAATTTTATAGTTTACTAAAAGGCAAAATGGGTGACTTAAGAAACGCAGACACACGATGTCATTTTGACGTCATTGAAACTTTATTGTGACGTCAGCATGATGTCGATATGACGTCTAGAGGTTGCAGAGTGCCTTAATGCCTTAGAAGTGCACTGACCTTCACACGTAATACCGTCTTGTCCCAGCTGGTATCCCGAGCTACATTCACACCGGAAGGAACCAGGTAGGTTGTTACACACCTGTGCACAGCCTCCGTTATTGATGCTACATTCATCTACATCTGTAATGCATAAAAGCAAGATATGTAGGCCTACGTCACTACGTGTGCATTGAAGTACATGAAGGTCTACATATCCTACGCCATTTAATATCCTCTGTCCAAAACATACCCAACTGAAGTGATATTGAAACCAAAAATGTTTTGTTTATATATATATATTGGAACTTGTTTGTATACTTATGTATATACGTATATATTGGAATTGCAGATGTGAAGAAGCTAAATAAATTGATGGCATACCATCAGATGTCCATTTACCACCCAGCGTGTTATCTACCTACCCTCTATGTCATCTCCCTACCACCACAACCACCACCACCACTATACATTTTCAATCACATACAATCAACAGTCGCACTATCTATCATTCTCTTACCATCACAAGTGACGCCATCTGCATTCAGCAAATAGCCGTCCTGACAAGTGCAGGTGAAAGATCCGTCCGTGTTCGTGCAAAAATGAGAACAAATGCTTTGCTGGCATTCATCGATATCTGTTAATCAATAAAATAAATTGAAATAAAAAAGTGTAATAATTGACCATTCAAATAGGCTGTTTTGACAAGAAGACTAAACAAATGTTTCCAAAGCACTAAACTAAGACAGATGTGTTTGTTTGTGAATAAACTTAAATACGTTGAGTACGAAATAAACAAGTAATGATGTAAGTTAATTAGTATCGCATAATCTCATGCGCATTTTCCCGTTTTTGGTTAATTTTTTAGTTAACCGTTTTTATACTTTTATGTTACTTTTCCAGTACATCCATGTCTGCCCTTTCATGCAAAATCATGCATGGTATGTCTGCTTTCCATTTCCAGATCACGACAAATCTTTTTAACACATTAAACAACTGGATATGTGTTAACTATTTTGGCCTTACCTTGACAAGTGACACCGTCACCCATTAGCTGATAACCGGCATTACAGTCACAACTGAAGGAACCTCTATCATTTAAACACACTTGGTCACATCCGCCATTGTTCAATGCAGCACATTCGTCGAGATCTGAAAATAATCACATTGTGCAAAAGTATGATTTCGCTTAGGATGGGCGTTTGTTCGTGGGGGAGGGGCAAGGATAAAATAAATTTGCCTTAGTAAAAATACAAGGCCAATATATTCTCCTGATTACTAAAGGGTCAAAGGATAGAGATTTCGCTAGTATTTTATCTTAAGTTAGAAGGGTATTGAAAGAGGGAGAGTTTTGGTACATTAAAAATGTTGGGCATATTCAGTGTAGCCGTTCCTCAGATATTACATGTACCCCCCCCCCCCAAAAAAAAAAAATAATAATGAATAAATAAATAAATAAACATCTACAAAAAAATCAAACAAAATGAGTAAAAAGTAAAAAATAATAATAAAAAAATAATAATGATATCAAATGAGTACTGCCTTGTCGTTTTGGAAAATGCTTCTGGAACTGCCAGTTTACTCAATGACAGTGGATATTTACCAGTGCATGTGATTCCGTCCCCAGTATATCCAGGGTCGCAGACACAAGAGAAAGACCCCTGGGTGTTGACACACGAGGCCAGCACGTGGCAATTGGCCATGCCGAGAGCACATTCATCCTTGTCTGAAAACAATGTATCGGCGCTTCCAGTCAATTTGAAGAAAGGTTAGATTAGAAAGAGAAATATCTCAGAAAAAATGTTCGTTTTGACTTAAAAACATCACTTGATAAAATTATGACCGTGTCAGCACAGGATTACACAGTTAATAATGTAATATTTTTTCATATTCAAGTAATTTCAGATATGCTTCTGTTGCACACGTGCCAAAGTTTGTCACCTTTGCCGCATACTACAGCAAGCCGACTGTAACAAACAAAAGTGATATTACTGGTTTACATATAGACCAAGACGTGACAAATTTTAACTAGACCTGACATTTACTTACCTATACATGTTTTTCCATCTGAATGCAGGGTAAATCCAGGGTTACATTCACAATGGAATGACCCGACCTCGTTCACACACGTTTGTTGACATCCACCATTGTTTACCTGGCATTCGTTGACATCTGAAATTCGAATTTCCAAGTATGGAGATGGTCCACGGACACTTTAAGAAAAATATTAATATTGCCATCTTGCTCCTATAGCCTGGCCTGAATCGAATATCCAGGTAACAAATGGTGAAGATGTTGCCTTTTTACAGTGAATATGCATTTGTTCGATGTACAATTGCTCCGAGTGTTTTTTCAATACTATATCAGTAAATTGAATAAGCAAAAATAGTTGACTTTTATTTAGAAATTTGATGAAGCAGAAAAAAAGTTTTGAATACAATTTTACAAATATTTAAATATATCAAAATTAAATAAATTACGTATTAAGGGGAGATTAAGGGTAGAGGTTGAACGGTGTGTCGTGTACGTGACGCATCGACAGTTTCTCTGCATACAATGCAAAGATGCGTGTATTCCACGTATAAATTGCGCAGGTCTGTAGCCGGCAAGGTAAAAAGTTTTTTTTTTTTCTGAAAACGTAGACCTTTTTTTGTCATTAATTGACCCAACTTCAGAAATGCCATAGTACCTTCAAGTAGACAAAATTTTGGGTTACAAAGGGCAATTTACGTTTAAAAAGGCATGCTGCTTTCCAAACACCAATCCCCCTTCCCGCTGCCTAAAAGCCTACCGCTAGCTAGCATTACATATAGCTTTCACTGCGTGTTCTTTGAGAAATATAAATAACACAATTTTTTCACAGTTACCATTGCAAGTCTTGCCGTTGCCGTCCAAGGTGTACCCGGCATTGCAGCTACACTGGAAGCCACCGACGGTGTTTGAACAACGGTGAGCGCAACCAGAACTGCCGGCAGCACATTCGTCTATGTCTGCAGAGATTGGTCAAAAATGGCAGAAAAATGAACATTAGATTAGCATATAAACACAGTGTATGTATCAACATGCAAAGCTACCAATTAAAGAAAACTTTGGTTTGTGAACCTGCCAGTATACGGTTGTTTTATTGTACCAGCACGTTATCAAGTAGTATATGAAAAAAATCTGACAGTCATGATCAGCTTCAGCTTAATTATGGTATTATCAAAACTGTTAAACTGAATATTGTTTGAGATACTATCATATTATGGTTGACATATGTATTTTACGTATAATGAAAACAACCCGTTTATCACGATTTGATTATTTTTTATCTTGCTCCATCAGGTGTTATCAAGCATCTGCCTAAAAAGAAATTAATGAAATGAAGCTCTTTTCAAAAGAGCAAATAATACACATATATTTCTGACTAATATAAATAATGTAGGTGCACTTATTGCTAACGCACACTGCACCGAATACTGATAATCTTCATTGTGAGTGCCACCTACCGTCGCATCCTCTGTTGTTCGACGCGAGCCTGTATCCGCTACTACACCTGCAGACAAAGGAACCTCGCAAATTAACACACTGCTGTGCACATCCGCCGTTATTGCTACTGCATTCGTTAATATCTATAATAATAATAATAATAGTAATAATAATAATAATAATAATAATAGCATTTATTTAAAGTCTAAAATACTTAAAAGTTCAGTAGACATTACAATGATAAAATGATTAAATATTGCAGTATTAAAAAACAAGCTGTAAATCATAGACATCAAATTAAAGGGTGCACTTCAAATAACAACAATAGTTTTACAGTCAAATCAACTTTCTTTGAAAAAAAAGATGTAAAAACATAGTTAAGACATTAAATTAAAGGGTAAATTAAAAATTACATTAATTATTCTCAATTCTTTAGGATAGAAATGTTAATTATCATATTTGACGTATTGAATGGGTTGCCATGACACCATAAAATTAATATCAATATATCCGTATTTTAACGATGCCAATGTACAGTGTACAGTGCATGTACATTGTAAATTGTTCTAATATTGTTTGAAGTATACATGTGTATTTCTGTTAAGATGTATCGATTTTCTCGGTTTATTTCATACTCACACGTGTTTTTAATACAATTACATATTTAATATATGGTTGCTACAATTTAAGTCTCAGAGTATGGTTGCTACAATTTTAGTCTCAGAAGTTGTATTTATGGTTACAACCATTGTTCATCGTCTGTTTACAGAACCATATATTGTGAAATGAGTAACACGTATGGAATCAAATTTTACATTTGCCGTACAAACATTGGCTCGAGTGACTTACTATTGAATATAAATATCAAAGACGTACCAGTGCACATGCAGGAACGTACAGGTACGGGGGACTTGTTTTTAGGAGAGGGCGCTGTTTTATGACTGTTCCAAAAAATACTGTAGCTAGGGGTTTCTCCTTCCCGGAAACATTGTGTCTTTGCTTCCGCCATGACTAATATTTTAGGGAACGGTAAGCCCGGCCTAGCCACCCACAGGCATATGAAGTGGAAGCAATTTCTCAAACTTACCGTTCTGACAGTTGACACCGGTGTATCCGGCTGCGCATTGACAGGTATAGCGATTCACTTCATTTACACAACGTGCACCATTTTGACAAGGACTGCTGGCACACTCGTTTATATCTGTAGAAAATCACCATTTTTTATTATACAAAAGGACATTTAGATACATGTACCCCAACGTTTAATTATAGATACTGTGGGCATTATATGCCCTGTAATGAAACGCTGTGCAGTTAAGTTGGGGAACTGCATAAAATGGCTTGAGAGTCATGACGAAGAGCAACATTAAATCGACAGTTGATTGGGTAAGCTATAGAAAATACTTAAATAAGTCCAATTGCTATTCCCAGAAAATACAACTACTAGTTTTTTAAAACTTAAAGTTTTTTTTTTTTAATTAAAATGCGTGATCTCAGCAAAAGTGAGGGAAACACATTTTCATTTTGCACGAATTAATTAATACCGGTACAATCATTTCTTCACTTAACTTTTTCTGGCATATTGCTTTAGTTTGTCATTTAAGTAACTCTTAAATTTTTTGACAAAAATTTAACAAAGCTTTGAAACCTTTAAATCAACGTTTTAATTCCAACTCACAAAACATTATTTGTAGAATTAATCACAGTGTTTCTTTAGCTCTGCATTAAAGAGTTATTACCAAACGAAACACCTGATAAACAAAATCAGGGAATCTTACCTGCACATCGTGGTAGGGCGTACCCTGGTCGACAAGAGCACTTGTTAGGAGAGACGCAGGTTCCGCCGTTAGGACACGACTTGCTGCCATAGCAAAGGGCTGATTGAAAAACAACAAATGAAGGATTTATAAGATCCGGGTAGAAGCTAAAAAATACCGCTGTGGGCATGGTATCGATTCGATGCTGTGTTGTACTTATTTTAATAGCACCCTTGTGCCGTTCTGCCTTTGTTATTATAAATCGTACCAGGTACAGTGACAGTGTAATTGTTAGAAGTGCTGTACAGAAACTCAACTCTCTTCCGATAAGCTGCTTCTTTACTTTTGTTATGTTATTATGTTTAATATAATTTTCTATATAATTTTACATGCTATAAGGATACCCTCTACCTTCTGCGCGTTCTTAAGAAACCAGGAACCGGGTGCTTAGTGTTTACCAGTATTATTTGTTATAACACTCCTGTTCTATTGTCAACTGCACCTGAATATGAATCATGAACTGTTAATAATGATATCCACTCCCACTCCCATGATTCCAGGAACCGGAACAGGATCCTTGGTATATAGGCAGCTGCGGTTAGATTGCTTTTTCTTTTTACACTCATTATCGCCGAAACCGTAACCTGGTTTCTTCCAACTATCTTAATTTCGATGCAATTAAGCATCAGTCCACATACCTTGGTTACAACCTGGATCGGTCCATCCGTTACAACACACCTGCCTGGAACACTGGGAGTTCACGTTTCTGTAAAAAGAATCCAATTGTATAGATGAATAAAGATTATTATTATTATTATTATTATTATTATTATTATTATTATTATTATTATTTAGAAGAGGGTACGTCACGGCCCGGAAACTTTTGGTCAATTTTGGTTTAAATGAGATTGTTTTTTGACCTACAGTGTACCAGAGACCAATCCAAATTTATTTCCATCCCAAACTGATACTTCTACAATATATTGTGTACTGTTCTTTTTCCCTTATTTCCAACCGTAGAGTGTATATCCTGCCGGTGAAATGGTTATCCGGGCTCAGATATGATAAGTAGGGTTATCCGGAGTTAGTATATGGGACGAATGTCACCTGTACAAAGTAATGGGAAGCGGACTACCATTCCTGTTACACTTGGTTATCTTAGGCCCCTATTTCACACAGACCACGAATCCCACGAATCGCCAGGAATTGACAAATTTCAGGATTCGTAAGGATTCGTGAGATTGTGCCAGTTTTCTGGTCTAATTCGACACTCTCACGATTCAGTTACGATACAGATACGATAGTGTTACGAATATTCGTGGGATTCGGCTGGAATCGTGAGATTTTGCCAATTTTCTGGTCTAATTCGACATGCTCTACGATTCAGTTACGATACAGATGCGATAGTGTTACGAATATTCGTGGGATTCGGCTGGAATCGCACGAATATTGTCCAGAAATTCACTACGATTTTTTGGAATCTGGAGTTCGTGGCCAAAACTTTGAACAGCTCAATTTTTTTGCCACGAATTCCCGATTGATCAAGAATTGCAAGAACTGTCTACGATTATATACCAATCTGTTAAGAACTTCACGAACTGATTACGATTCAACCACGAATCCTGAAATTTTCAATTCCTGGCGTTTCGTGGGATTCGTGATCTGTGTGAAATAGGGGCATCAAAGTTTTTGCCACCAATTCCTGTTGGTCAAGAAGTGCAAAAACTGACTACGAATATATACGAATCTGTTAAGAACTTCACGAACTGATTACGATTCAATCACGAATCCTGAAATTTGTCAATTCATGGCCATTCGTGGGATTCGTGGTCTGTGTGAAATAGGGGCATTACATAGAACGAGTCGTGTTACCTGTAACGAGTACATCTCTTCCATCCCAGAAAACCGCAGCTAGTCGTATACCGCTGAGATTTTGTGCAGGTGTAGGTTTGTGTGCAGTAAGACCCCGTCACAATGGGCACTAATGTTGCCAACCTGCAGGGAAAGTAAACTAAAACACTTAAAACGCGACTCCCAATGTATAATTAATACAATAAACAGGATTATTATGCTGATCAGACACAAAAGTGAACTTATTCGGGCTCAAATAGTTTACATTTTTCTATATCTATTGGCACACTGCGCCGGAGCCTACGAAAACACCCACCTCCTATTCTATTTACCTTTGTTAAGAAGAAAGAGATGCAACGTGACGCGACAGGGAAGTCATTTAACGGATGTTAACGGAAATTACCGTTTGAAAGAATGTAACCGCGAGACATGGACAGTCGTGTTGTGAATTTAAGTTAAAGGTGGCGATTTGTTGGTACATAATTATGACCTTTTGTGGCGTCACTTATAAATGGTGCGCCGAAGTCCTAGCACTACGACATAGCTGGAGTAAAGAGAGTAAAATGTTATCAAACTTGTTCGCGAACCCATAAAAATTACTTTATTTGCGAAAGATATGCTTTAAAGTGGGACGGTGGACACACAGTTAAAATTTGCAATTTTATAGTCCCGAGAATTTATAACACAGGGTGTTATGAAATCCATATCAAATCGCCTTATAGTTCTTTAAAAATAAATGTTATCATAAAAAAAGCATCAATGAAAATCTATCAATAATAATCTGAGATCGATAATTGTAATGTGCGATGTACATGTATTTTGATCCTCAGATAAGATATTACATCTTTTTAGTTGATCTTCATACATGTAGATGCGTCATTATGATAACTCATGTATTAGGGTGTTATGAAGAAACGAAAACGGAGGCAAAATGACCAGTTTAAGGGTCTCAGTATTGGTGACTGTACCGCGCTATGTGAATAAAGCTTACAGTATTTTGACTCTCAGCTTGTCCTCTGCACGCTTGAGTGTCGCAATTTGATAGAAAGTTAAAAAGGACAAATCTCATTTGGCATTGGGCCTACAACAAGACAATGGCACATTATGTTTGTGTGAAAAAGAGGTTAACCAAAATTCGAATAAATTACATTATCTATCAGACGAGAGCACATATTTGCGGCATAAACCCGATAAATGACAATAGTAAAGGTAACTCTTATTAATATCAATACACTTTCTTTTGTAAATGTCTCCTTCGTCACCTTAGCCGCGGTCACTTTTATCTTCCCAAATATCATGAATAAATGAAAGAATGAATTAAAATATATAAATGGCATTTTTGAATGAATCACATCTGTCCTTAGCGTTAACCACGTCCTTGTTTTATAGTGTGATTACTGTCGCATATAACGACTCTCTCGTGTCTTCGTACTGTCTGGATTGATATATTCAAAACGACTGGTTATGCTTAACCATATACGCTAACCAGTAGAACCCTATAGATTTTTTTCCAAGACTGCCACGCTCTGGTTCTTCTTTCAGTTTAGATGAACTACTACATGTAGTACTAGATTGGCGAATGAATAAATAAGTAAATAAAAAGTAAACAAGCAAACAAATGAATGGATTTACTACGAGTAAAGAGCTCGAGGAAGAAAAAAGACTAAAAAATGTAAAAAAAAAAAACGATAAATAAGAGGAGATGAAGCAATAAATAAGCAAGATTTCATTTGGAAAAATGTAGATAAATAGCTAGAACTTTTGAATAAATAGACAAACTACGGGAGAGAGAGAAATCAAATAAAATAAGATGTAAAAAACGTAAAAGACGTAAGAAAAAGAACAATAGAGCGCAACGAAATATTGTTTATTCCTTGGAATATTGTAAATACAGTGAGACACGTGAATACAGGTAAGCATGCACTGGTAAATACTGTAGAGTACCGTGAAATACTACAGAATACCGTAGAATACCTCGAGATACAGAATATGTGAATACTTGAAAGATTTTTGACGTTTATTTTACTGGACTGTCCACTGCCTATTCATACACTTATCTAAACTACCCTAGCAAACACAGGACTTATTATAACGTAACCATAACCATAGGTTAACGTTAAAATAACGTTCGGTGTTTGCTCGGACAGACAGATGGTCAGCTCAGATGAATGACCTGTACCCGGGCTGTTGCATTAATGACGAAAAAAATCGGAGAGAGAGAGAGAGAGAGAGAGAGAGAAAATTGGAGAGAAAGAGAGAAAGACAAAGAGCTGAAAAGGAGAATGAAAAAGGGAAAGACCACAAAGACACAAACTCACCAACCAATCACTAGCAACAGATAAAGGGCGTTCATCTTGAATCTTCTTCACGGAGAACAACTCACGTCTGCCGCCTCTGCAGGACGGGTGAATTATACGTGTTGAAATAATAATACGGCGAATAATATACACCGAGAATCAGTTCGTTATCCATGATGCGGAACATATTGGTTTCAGACACAGGGCCCTGAACGTGCATACTTAGTCTTTGTTACCTTGGCAGATATTTATACCTTAAGTATTTTGAAGTATTTTGTTATTTGTGTGGCCCAGTAAGGGGATAGAAAGTTTTATTGTATTGATTCCGGATTTTAAACTGTTTAACTAGTCATCGATCATAGCGTTGGGATGATGGATTGTTTGCTAAGAAAAAATAAGGAAGAACAATAATACGTGTAAAATATAAGGAAGAAAAACATCGTTCTTTCACTGAGGTGTTTCATTGATTGATGCATTTATGTCGTCCTTCTATACAATTAAAAAATTATGAAATTAAGATTAAAACCGAAAAACCTGAAATCTGAAAATACCATCTGAATTTGGTTTAAATTTTTGACTTGTACTTTTTTCATGTCGACAAATGATCAGCTGAATCTACCGGTATATCACAGTATATTGGTAACTAAATATACATGGTAACTACCGGTAAATACATACATATAGTACTGGTAGCAAAAATGGCCTCAACGTTGGCATAGTATAAGAAAAAGGTGACAATCTCCAGAAAAAGCACCACTGGATTTGATATACTCCTACATGTATGTGAAAATTACTATTTATGACAAGGTGCGACGTGTCATACCCGGACTTAAGTGTCAAGGCTTTTGTCAGTGGCATTTGATGGTCAAAATTTATGGATAAACTTGGGTTTGGCAATTATGACGCACACCTCAGCGTCGTTAAGACTGGGGGCATTTCCCATTATTATCCAAAACAACTCACCTTTTCAGTGAACTAAAAATGAGGAAGTGATGAAATAAAATCCATTCCGTACAAACTGTTGATAATGTCTTAAATTCATAGGGTCTATGCCTTAATTCGAGTCGTGCGACATATAAGAGGTCACAAAATACTTGGAGGGGTGGGGGAGAAGAGGCGAATATAACATTCACTTTAAAAAACTGTTGACAGGTACATGGTCGGACAGGAGGCGGACGCTCTTGACACAAATAGACAATTATTATCCTTGGATGAGAAAGGAGGAGCTTCTGTACTGTCCATTGGGCCTATTCACATAAACGCCGAGTGCGGTCACAGCAACGGTCATTTTTCACAGCATGAAAACGGATGGTTTGGTAACCACATATTTCTGCTGCGTCTACTCGTTTCTTTGGATGATCTCAAAATATTGCACATATCTGTAATTGTGTATAACAGCATACATCATCTATAATTGTAGGTCTTAGGTAGGTGCCACGTCGCCTGCAACCACACAATGAATATGATTTTATTTTTGGCCAGCAGTTTTAACCATTTATATTACTGAATACGTATTCACTAGTACATCCAGCGTAAAACGACTAAACGATATTGTCAAACTGGAGTATATTAACCCACAGTTTGTGATGCCTATCTTTATCGTTCTAACTTTGTCGACAGGTGCGCGTTACAAATTAATACAAATTTAAACTGTCATGAGATAATGTTTACTTTTCCGAGTACTTATTATCTTTCACATTTCATCTTGTCTTCTCCGTGTTTCTTTAACAAGAAGAGCGACTTCTCTTGACAGAAAAAACACTAAAAGTATTTTTACACTTGAGTTCTTAACGCTACACGTTTCTTAAAGAAGTTTTCCTGAAATTTGATTAATTTAATATTGACAAACGCGTTATCTAATCTTAAGACATCTTTTATGGCTGTTTATTTGCTCCCAACTTTCTATGTAAAGATCGAATTTTTGTGTAAAGAGCGAGATCAGGGATACAAATAACACTCCTTATTTCTTAAGAGCAGTAAAAAGTCTCTTAAGTGTCAATTGAAGTCAAAGGTAGAGGTGGGGCCGGACAGGGTTAAAGGTGGACCGGTTTCGGTCCTTAGTTTATTTTTCATCACCTGGCACTTTAATAGAAACTATGAATCGTTCCACTTGCGCTAACACCTCCCAGAGCAAATTGTAAATACATGTGTAACAGTGGGGTAAAAAATCTTTAGTTAGAGACCAAGCTCCTGGCCTATGGGAAATAACTTATTGAAGTACCAAGCAGACAGCAATGAAAACGTAACCTCTGTCGTTTGTGGAGGTACATGTGCCTGTATATGCTTAAGCCCAAAGGTCGGCCCTCCCCCACCCTTACCCCACTCCCGTGCAGTCGCAAACCAACATATTGGACAAAGTACATGTAGTACTCGATTTAATAGGAAGATGAAACCACTATTTAATTATGGGGTATTTAGGGTACATTCAAAAGACAGGACGACAGGATATACAAGTATCTGACGATCTTATTCGAAAGCTGTCTGAACAGTTGCGTCTTCCGTCCCTATTCTAGATCAGTGAAAAAGCAAACATTGAATGGATTAAAAGAGATGGATAAGCACACACTGTACTGTAGCTAGGAATCATTAAGTAATTACTTTAACAGCACTACAAATCCTAAAACAGGAAGGCCATTTATTACAACGTAAAGTGGCAGGGGTACTAGGCCGTCTTCTGGGTCTTCCGGAAGACGGTCAGATTTTCAAGTTTACATTGACGGGTATCTAATTTTTTCTGTCGGAAGACGGTCAAAAAATGGAGGATGGACCAACAAATATAATATGGAAGACTGTCAGAAAATATCTCTGGATCCGTCCCTGTACTTGAGTGTTTAATCACCTCAATTTATCGCTTCTCGTCTCAGTTTATTTTTATTCTTGAATTTGCATCCAGTGCTCTCGTTATTCACCTGTATAACTTTCGTAGACGATTATTTCAGTAGCAACTACATGTAGCTATTGCTCTTGTCCCTTTTTGTACCTGTGTGTTTGGGATCTAAATTCATTGGTCGAATTTTAAATGGTACGAACCTAACCGCTCCATATATTTAATGCATGTACAAATAACCGTTTAGTGTTCACGTGAATAGTATAAGTACATGTATACTAACAGCCAATGAAAATGCATCAGAAAACTTTCTTGTATTTTTTTACCTAGAATCGATTCCAACAATTTAAACGATTACAAATGCACTTGTGGGCTGACCACTCGGACGTTTAAAATTTCCGCTTCAGTGATTTTGTGACCAGCTTATAAAATACCCAAAGTGGTATTTTACACCACTTTGGGTATTATATAAGCTGTTACAAAATCACGTGTTTTTCCTGTCTTGTGATTGGTTTGAATTAATCAGTTTCAGTATATGGTGATTAATTAAGCCTATTTAAGGTAGTCACCAAATCCAGTGTGAAACATAACAAAAAGTTCAGTGATGCCACCTTTGACACTGAAAGAGTGACTGCGGGCCCTTGGGATGATGGAGACTGGGCTGAACCAAACAGATTTGATTGCGTGACCTTGCATTTTAATGATCTTTTCTGACCTTATTTCACCTTGTGTAACTGAATAATGGGTCATATTTCACATGTAAACTGTTATTTACTTAATGTGCCAAAAGAACAAAAATATTATTTTATAAATAAATGATGCTTTTTCATTGACTGTCAGTATATATGACAACTTCAAAATAGATACTGTCCCACTGCCTACGGCGCCGCAATTTCATCGACATTTACGATATAATGAAAACAACAAACAATGGACGTCTACAATACCTGCAGGTACATATTTTAGGTAGGCCAGGGTAGACAGACAACAAAGAACATGAAATTGTGCGTCACTTTCTCCTTTTTTTTCATTTTCTTTCGAGCGACTGAGGTCAATTTTCAGAATACAGCTTCCGTTCTAGCAATTTGTTCTATACATAACAGGGCACCAGAATATTGACGGTTACGGAGCACGAAACATAAATTACGACATTCGTCGCACGGGGACAAGACAAAGGCCCGTATTCCAAAATGTTCCTTAAAATAGGCCTAAGTTCAACTTTCATAAAGGTTTCCTTTAATGAGGTGTTCCTTGGTAAAGGAAGTCCTAACGAAATGGTATTCTAAGACCACACTTCTGCCTCTCCTTTGATAAGGAATTACTTTGACAAAAGTCAGCATTTAGGTAAGGACCCCTTTACACTGGCCGGCGTCCTTTCTGCGTCCCTTCTGCGTTCAAAAATGTGGTCAGGACGCCCAACGGTCGACAAAACAATTAAATCGTGTCTCGGTGTAAAGGCGTCTGCGTCCCTT
Organism: Lingula anatina; assembly: GCF_051362555.1. Lineage (NCBI taxonomy): Eukaryota > Metazoa > Brachiopoda > Lingulata > Lingulida > Lingulidae > Lingula > Lingula anatina. The sequence goes on along the minus strand of NC_141774.1, from coordinate 11,054,278 downwards.
GTGCGTCCTTTGAGCGACCGAATCTTGATTTTACCTGTAAAACTGCGAGCAACCTGACTGCCTTGCAACCCAAGGCGTCCATTGCGATGTTTGAGCGACCATTGAGCATTCTTGCTGCGTTCTCTGTACCTCAAAAAAAAAAAAAAAATGGATCGTTTCATGAATTTTAGGGGAAAAAACAATCGGAGACCGATATGAGACCACTGTTGCCTTAGAATTCCTGTCTGGTGAAAAATGCCTTAGCACGGCCCCGTTTGAGAGTGAACAAAATGTTCTACGTGTCGAACACTGGACGATCTTTAAGTTTTCATTCTGCAACCAAAGCGATGCTTGTGCCGCCTTTCTACGACCGCGGCGATGCTTGTGCGTCCTCTCTGCGACCACGGCGATGCTTTTGCGTCCTTTCTGCGTCATTGAGCGACCATCCTCCATCGCGTTCTCTCTGCGATTGTTTTGAACATGCTCAAAACTTTGCGGCGTCCATGGCGTCCTCGGCGATGCTTGGACGTTCTTTGTGCGACCTTGGCGATCACTGTGCGTTCTTTGAGCGTCCGACGGCGTCCTGGCCAGTTTCATGGTCACACAAAGGACGCAGAAAGGACGCCGTCCAGTGTAAAGGGGGTTTAAGGGACACTGAGATAAAGGAGCTCCTCATTGGTTAGAGTAGGCCTTTGTGACACCCTCCTCATTAAAAACGCCTCAGTAATGTTGTATAACTGGGGTAAACTGATCAACTTCAGTCATACAACAGCGCATATGGACATTATCACTGCATGTGGATGTTTTGATCTAAGCCAAATTTAGTGAATAAAGCAAGTATACCAAGAAGAGAAAGAATGGTTTGGAGGATGAGAAAAACAAAGTCATAGCCCTTTTCTGATATCGAAAAGCAGCTACTGATGCAACTAGTCAACAGAGAAAAGCCTATCCTCGATCAAATGTTTTACTTCCGCCAAGGAGGTTTTGTTTTCACCCCTCTTTGTTTGTCTGTCTGTCTGTCTCTCTGTCTGTCTGTTTGTTTGTTTGTTTTTCATCAACATAACTAAAAAAGTTACGGGCCGATTTTGATGAAATTTTCAGGGTAGGTCAGAAATGGGTTATATTAGATTTGAGTAGTTGATGGTGATCAAGATCAATAATCAATCAATAATCTAAAATGACCAAAAATGTTATGGGCCGATTGTGATGAAATTTTCAGGAACTGTTACAAGTGGGCCAAGGAACAGATGATTAGTTTTTGATAGTGATCCGGATCAATAATCAATCAATAATCAAAAATCGAAAAACAAATCATTAAAGAATGAAAATTGGGTGGAGACTTTGATGCTTTCTGCGCTCTCGGGGTGCTTTTCTAGTTGAATTTAATGATTTTGAATTGTTATCTTCAGGAACAACTTTGTGTACCAAGACTACTGCGCAACCCCGCATCGAGCTCGCAGAATCAGTTTTTCTTCAAAACAAATGGGTTCAGCAACTGCCCTGCGAAACGTTTCGCAATTTGTGCACTTGCGCAAAGTCCATTTTTTGCGAACAGACCCTTTCACGAACTTTTCGTAATATAATTTTGCGCAAAATCATGCGTTATTTGCGTACAGCTCGGACCCAGTCGGCAAGTCTTTGCGCATACTTACCCTGGCGTTCGTGCAGCGCAATGGCTGCAGCTTTTCTTGTCCTTTGAAACGAAAGTATGCGTTTTTTACATGCCGCGAGGAGACGTTTTATAAGAGCAGACAGAGAGGGGTGTTCTGAGGAGGTACAGGCTATCCAAGAAGGGCATCAGACTGCTGACGGAGAAAATAGAAGGCCAGCAAGGTCTCAAGCACTGTCCCCCACCACACAATTTCTTGTCTGCCTTGGCGTGCTTTGGAGAGACTGAGGTCAGTTTTCAGAATCTCGAAACCTTGTCTTTCAAACATGTTCCATACATAAAAGACACCGGAATATTAACTGTTACCGAGCATGGAGCATAAAGTACGACATTAGTCGCCAGAGGAGCAGACAAAGACGCAAATCTTAAGTACTCCGTATATCATTTCAGTGATACTTGGGCGCCTGGATTAAAGTTATATATAAAGCGAGCCTGGATTTCCAGTTACTTCTAGGCCCCTACTTGTTTTTTTTTTTTTACAACTAAACTAAAGTCAACAGGCCAAGTCATAGACCAAATTAATCTCTCGTTCAGCAAAAAAAGGTTTAAAACTGCATTTTCTTCAAAATTTTGGTCTTAAATTGATCTTCATGTATTTATCTGTCCCTCCAGTTCATAAAGGTCCGCTAATTGACTTTGTACTGCGCGTGCATTGTATACTCCGATCCCATTTAAGGATGTATATAGCTGCGTGCGCAACTGCATACTTCGTGCAATGGATGTGATCTCAACTACCACAATTCAGCAACGAAGGGTTCTTGACGGAGGTGTGCGCTCTCTACTGTAAGTGCTTTTCTAGTTATGATTATTTCATTTTAAAAGTAAATAATACATAAATTATCCAAACTTCCTCAAGTAAGCCTTTAGTAGCGATTCCGGCATTTGAAAAAAGTCGTCGACATTATAATACTGTTCAACCATTGTGACATATAGTATTTTTTTTAATTATTATTATTTTTTTTAAATTTTTTTTATTTTATTTTTATTTTTATTTTATTATTTTTTTTTTATTTTTTTTTATTTGTACATGTAGAACAAATCGTGAAAACTAAGGTTTGTATGTGTTTGTGTTCTGGGACACAGGAAAATACATGCAGTCCAATGCACTTTGATAAGAATGGCATTGAAGGGTTTGCCCAACGTCAAACGCCTATCTCTGAGCAAGTGTTCTGAAGAAACACCATATACCAGTACCGGTACGGTACGATATTGAAAATACAGTCTGATGGCTACCCGGTGTTCATTTATGAATGAGATTATTTTGTGTACGTAGAAACACAACAAGAACTGCAAAAGTGAGCTGTGTGCCGCCACCCACACGTGTCAAGTTTTGATTGCATTTTATCTTGTATGGCGTGAAATCAAATGTACAATCTGACACGACAAAGTACAGGCGAGCATAATCTTGTATTCAAGCTTTACGCAAGGTTGAAGCGTAATCATAGATTAGGTGTCTAAATCAAAACTTTGGGCGTAAATGTATAAGCAGGAATGTGAGATGCAAGAGATAGTAAACAAACTTGTCTTGCAAGCAATCATGTCATTCAAAGCGTTCAAAACCTTGATCAATATTAAATGAGGAAAACAGCTCGAATGGAACTGTTTATTAAAAGTAAAAAAAAACTAAAAACTTTTAAGCACCGTTAAATGTTGTTACTATTACGATCCGAATTTGTGTATTATTTGCGCGTTGTTCAAAAACGTTTGGTGCTGTACTTGATACATCAAGGTATAATGTACTTATCCTATAACAAATAATTCAATTAATTCTCAATGTGTTTAATGATTTTTTTTTTCGCCTCAAAGCATGGTACACATAGCGATTATTCGATAAACAAAGCAAAATTGAGCAATTGCTAAAGTAAAAGAATAATTCATAAAGACAGAGTCTCAGTCTTCTTGGCTTTGCTTCATACGACCAGCAACTAATATAAGCATAATGTGAATAACTGTAAGTATGGCACACACTCTTATACGCGTACTAGGTATAAGGGCATCAAAAACGTTCAAAAGTAAACATACATTTGCAAGTCAAATTCAACGTTGCTTCCTGACTTCTAATGAGGGCATCATGTGATAACAACATGTGTTCACGTCATCCAGGCGTGGTTTACTCGCCAGGCTGGTCATGTTGACATCGGGGTACGTAACGGACGTGGTTGCAATTCTTTATGCTCTGGTCCCACACCAGCGGACCGTGTTGGCTACGGGGGCAGGTCATGACCACTGGTGTTGACCACACGCACACAACGAACCTTCTACAGTCGAAGGGGTGGGCCATCATGGCGAAAACGGTCGGACATGAAATTACTGGAAAACAAGAATTTAATAATTAATTCATGGTTTGTTTGTGTGGATGTACATTTTTATTTGTGTATTATAATATCTGTTTTCGTTTCGGTAGTTGGCTTTTGCCTATGCATATCTATATTAGAAAGACGAAAGACCAAGACAAGAAGAAGAGAGAGAGTGGGAAATGAACAGAGAGACAGATTCCCTCCTTACCATCATTAGTAACGGTCAAGTATCCAGATTCTGAGTCATCGCCAGCTATGTAATTTTCAGCTCGACACGAGTAGGATCCCGCATCCGAATCTGTTACCGATTTCAAGCGCAAGTTCTTTGAAGTTATTCCGAGAGACTTTCCATCTTTAAACCAGGAGTAGTCCGGTTTGGGATCACCAGTTGCCTGACATGTGAACTTCACGGACTCTCCAGTCGCAACAGTGGTGTTTCTGGGTCCCGCGATGACTTGCGGTGCGGTTTTACAGAAAACATCATGGGACCTGATATTATCAAGAAGATCCATGATCTCTCTGCTATGTCGATAAGCCTCATTGACGTCGATGCCTTCCACGCTGTTCACAAGTGCCAGAATTGAATTCTCCAGAGCGGGAATATAGCCCTTGATGCTTTCGACACCCAGTAACTGTAGACTGGTATTATAGAGCTCATACAGACGTCCAAGTTCGTACAACACACAGTCTCTGAAGTTGGCACAAACATCCGGCGGATATGTGGTTGACGTGATATTTTCTGCGACACTGATCCAAATTTCCACTAACGCCATCTTCGCTGCTTGTTTGGCCTCCTCCAGAACTATGTTCTTGGCAAACGGAGACGCTCCCAGAGCCTCTTTCAGTTCCGGATCATCCGTGATGTTCAACATGGTCTCCAAAAACGCCGCCTCCATCTCCTCAGCCGTCAGATTGTAATCAGATTCACCGACCGTGACATTAACCCCAAAAGACGCTAATGATCCATTTGATAGTTGAGGGGTGTCGACATCTGGGAAGGTCTCCAACATGGCCGTCACGTTGTCTAACGATGTTTTGGAGTCAGTTGCAACACTTAAAAGGGAGTCAAACACTCGACGCAGAAATCTTTCCGCTTCGTTAAAAGTCTCACATTTTTCTGCAAATATATTAACTCTGTTTTCTTTATCACTGAGGTTGTTGAGATCCTCACTGGTGCTGTTCTTGAAGCCAGTGATGCTATCCCTTACGTCAAGAGTTTCATTCAATAGTTGTTCGCCTGCTTCGTTGCCCCCAGTTTGGCGAATCACCCGGTAGAAGGTGTGCATATTGGCGTTAACGTCAAACTCTAACTCGCGGCGTTTGCGTCCGCTGATTGCCCCTTTGAGTGCATTAAGAAGTGCGTTTATGGTAGCTTTGGTTGCTTCCAATATGCTTTGTACTATATTTTTGAAGTTGATCCTTATCCTTACGATCCTCCTACCGAGGCTGAAGGCGTTCACTTCACACGTCACGTCGAAAATAGGTAAATCGACGGTAGAAAGCTCCACTCGGAACCCACACTGCCTAACATCTAAGATGAACTGCAGCCCTGAGGCGCCCAACTCGAACACTTTGAAGGCCGCTCTCACTGCAAACTTCACTGCTTCAAGAGCAGTCTTGGCAACATCAAAGGACGCTTTAACGCCTTCCAATGCAATCTTGGCCACTTCCAAAGTACCTACAGCAATATCCAACACCATCCTTGACTTGTCTACCACGATCTGGGCTACTGAGACACCGGCCTTGGCTACATCCAGAGCGACCATAGGGGCTTTCACGGCTAAATTGACCCGTTCTAAGGCACCGTATGCTATCAACCGGATTCCTCTACAGACCACATTAGCAGCCACACAAACGGGATCCGGTATCTTGACCATGCACCTTTTCCACCTACAGCAAGGGTAAGGGATTCTGACACCCTTGACTTTTTTATTGCACCATTTACATTTTAGTCCTGGTATACAGATTTTCCTGCAATTTTGTATCCTACACAGATTATCAACATCCTTTTGCGCGACTTTCAGTTCTTGCAGAGCTCTGCGGTAAGGTCCCTTTGCGGAGTCCAGTTTCTGCTTGGCACGTTCTAGTGCTGCAACAGCGCTACTGGATGTGCCATTTGCCCTGCGAACATCTGCCTTTTTCTCCTCAAGCCAGTTCTGAGCCCTGGAGATCTTACCTTGAGCCCAAGTTAGACCTTGCTGTGCTTGGGTTACTCGTTTGTTGGCTTCGTTAGCAAGGTTGTTGGTAAAGTTCTTAAGTGCATCAATGAAGCTCTCTTCAAAAGAGTCATTTCCACCAGACAGCAGTGCTCCCTCCATAATGTATGTCAGTTGATACCACTCTTTACCAAGCTCGGCCGACATCGTCAATCGGGTGCGGAAGAGATTCCATACCTTTCCCTCAATGTAAGTTGTCAAACTGTTATTTGATATAAACACGTCGGCTTCCGCTCTTATGTCCAATAAACCGACCTCAGCGTGAAGCTGTAGAATGAAAGTGTTGCTGTCTATGCCGAATGCAGCCCCGATTCCCACCCCTTTCTTTAATTTTAAGAAAAAGCCCAGTCTCTGTTCCGTAGAAACGATAGCCAAAACACGGGCTGCTTTCTCTCCGGCTAACAATTGGTAGATCTTCTGAAACCTGCTACACTGTCCCAAATGTCCCACTGAGTAAACAAACTCAATTTTAAGCCCAAATATTTCCAGACCAAATGCCTTAATGGTCGTCTCGTAGCGCAAGCCGAATCCAGAAAAATCATCTGTGACAGACGCTATTTCCCTGATGGCCGTTTGGATCGTTGCGTTTAAATTTCCCTTTATGCGGTTCACCTCGAATTTGATCATCTCCGTAAAGTTGTGTTTGGCGATTTCAACATTGAACTCAACGGCGTCAAAGAAGTTCTGTGCTGCCATCTTTAGGACGCTCCAAGTATTATGGATGGTGTCTAATACGACAGAGAAATCAGGGAATGTGAGGCTAAGTAGATCGCCTACAATTTGTTGAATTACGGTCTTAAGATCAGCTAGGGCGTTGTGGACTAAGTTCAGCAGTGCTGCCGCGGTATTGGCGAGAAGATCCTTGAACCTCTGTAGATTTTCATTGAATACCTAGAATAAATTTCAATTACCTAAATGGTATATGAAACGTTCGCTTCTGGAAAGCTAAAAAATATATGCTTCATTGTAAAAGTATAAAAACCCATACGCCTGAAACTGACTTTGCACAGAAAGCAAATCTCCGCATATAAATTAGAGCTTCAAGTAATTCAGGTTGTAAACAGAGTGATATTAGCATTCAGTAAGATTTTCTTGCGTCGGAAGTAGCTAACTGAAAACTAAATGTATATGAGCAAAAAACTTAATTAGTTTGGAGACAGGATCATACTAGTATATCAAAATTACCAAACACAAGTCGACTCTCACACCGTTAGTTTACGGCCAACCTGGATATATGGTACCATCCCACTAATATGAGTAGACCACCTAGCGGTCAGTAAGTAAAAACATCTCCTAACATCAGTCTCAGTCTGATAAAGGCCTACAATTCAAGTTCGATCGGTTTCATTGCTTATCCGCTCGAAATGTTCCTAGTTAGATGAGTTCACATGTTTTTAGTTTCATTTATTTCACAATGAGATAACGTCTGGTTTCACCTTTGACGTTAAAGAGCACGATAAGATCCACAGCTGTTCACACCTTGGCGGTTTCAGGTTTGAGTAGATTTTACTCTTTCATTGTTGACTGCGGAGTTGCCCTGGGTACTGAATGAACATATGACCAGTCTTGAGAAGCATGGACCCAATATAGGAAGGGGGTGCATAAAAACACAAAACGTAGTATACAACTGGTAAAAGCAATAGAGGCGACGCTACTTTTGTAAAAAAACATATAAAACTTTTTTCTCTGAAAATCCCACCAAGAAAAAAGCCCATTTTGCTGAACATTGCAGTATGACAGGCGAGGCCCTATACCGGGTTAGCAATAGCTCAATGCAAGTTTGATCGATGGCGTAGCTGGAAAAAGATAGAGATCAATGACCATTTTTAATCGATCACTTATTCTAAAGTATATCGTTTATTTGTGCAAAAGGTAAATTGCTAGGACCCACGAGAGCCCGCATTCGTTCTGGTGACTGCCCGATCAGAGCGCAAGGTGGTTGTCGTGATGGACTGACGTGCCTCATCCGGGATTCGAACTCGTGATTTCTCGTTACCATGGTTGGTGACGCTTTGTATTGTCTTATGCATCCAAGCACGCTACCGACTGCGCCGCGACTGACCCGCCACCCTCCCTAGGGACGAGTTTCCTCTTAAAGTAATCAAAAGCAAATTTTAAAGATTGCTTCTAGCAAAAAAAATATTATAGTCATCGCGCTGGGTCTCGAACCCGTGGATAAGGGTAGACTCTCGCAGAAGGCGACGAAGTTACCACGGAGCCAAAGAAGCTTCGTTGATCAGTGGTGGATCAAATGGAAACTTTATACCTTGTCAGGGAGAGGGCCAGTTTGGATGCTATTTCAATCGATAATCCGGGTGCCCTATTTCAACCCGGACAGCCCCAGTCCTCGACCAGGGTTTATCATGACCGTTAAACTTCATGATGCACACGAAGCCGTGTCTGAGAACCCGACACGGAGAATTCCTACAGAGCTGACTTCTTTAACGAGGAATTTGGTGTATATACCGAGATTTAGCTTGCCTTTACCAGTGACACTGAAGCGAACATTGGGTTCAAACGCGGCTCACAGCAGGCGGGTTTTAGTTTTAGCGAGGCCCTAAGAAGCGAATGTTATAATTAAAACGTTCAAATGTGCAGAAAAACTGGTGCGTTTTCCATTCAAGCAATTGCGTCGATGCGAATTTCGAGTAAAACATATTTGGCAAATAATTCCGCCGAAAAGATATTTTTTTTCTGGTGAACGCGGTTAACAGGTGGTATGACGTGCTGTTACACCTGAAGCTACTGAATCAATTCAAGTTCGATCGGTTTCATTGCTTATCCGCTCGAAATGTTCCTAGTTAGATGAGTTCAGATGTTTTTAGTTTCATTTTATTTCGCAATGAGATAACGTCTGCTTTCACCTTTGACGTTAAAGAGCACGATAAGATCCACAGCTGTTCACACCTTGGCGGGTTCAGGTTTGAGTAGATTTTACTCTTTCATTGTTGACTGCGGATTTGCCCCGGGTACTGAATGAACATATGAACAGTCTTCAGAAGCATGGACCCAACATAGGAAGGGGGTGCATAAAAAGACAAAACGTAGTATACAACTGGTAAAAGCAATAGAGGCGACGCTACTTTTGTAAAAAAATATATAAAACTTTTTTTTTCTCTGAAAATCCCACCGAGAAAATAGCCCATTTTGCTGAACATTGCAGTATGACTGGCGAGGCCCTTTACCGGGTTAGCAATAGCTCAATGCAAGTTTGATCGATGGCGTAGCTGGAAAAAGATAGAGATCAATGACCATTCCCACGACATATTATTGACGACGCAGACTTTATGCTACTATGTTCTTTTTAAATCGATCAATTATTCTTAAGTATATCGTTTATTTGTGCAAAAGGTAAATTGCTAGGACCCACGAGAGCCCGCATTCGTTCTGGTGACTGCCCGATCAGAGCGCAAGGTGGTTGTCGTGATGGACTGACGTGCCTCATCCGGGATTCGAACTCGTGATTTCTCGTTACCATGGTTGGTGACGCTTTGTATTGTCTTTTGCATCCAAGCACGCTACCGACTGCGCCGCGACTGACCCGCCACCCTCCCTAGGGACGAGTTTCCTCTTGAAGTAATCAAAAGCAAATTTTAAGGATTGCTTCTAGCAAAAAAAATATTATAGTCATCGCGCTGGGTCTCGAACCCGTGGATAAGGGTAGACTCTCGCAGAAGGCGACGAAGTTACCACGGAGCCAAAGAAGCTTCGTTGATCAGTGGTGGATCAAATGGAAACTTTATACCTTGTCAGGGAGAGGGCCAGTTTGGATGCTATTTCAATCGATAATCCGGGTGCCCTATTTCAACCCGGACAGCCCCAGTCCTCGACCAGGGTTTATCATGACCGTTAATCTTCATGATGCACACGAAGCCGTGTCTGAGAACCCGACACGGAGAATTCCTACAGAGCTGACTTCTTTAACGAGGAATTTGGTGTATATACCGAGATTTAGCTTGCCTTTACCAGTGACACTGAAGCGAACATTGGGTTCAAACGCGGCTCACAGCAGGCGGGTTTTAGTTTTAGCGAGGCCCTAAGAAGCGAATGTTGTAATTAAAACGTTCAAATGTGCAGAAAAACTGGTGCGTTTTCCATTCAAGCAATTGCGTCGATGCGAATTTCGAGTAAAACATATTTGGCAAATAATTCCGCCGAAAAGATATTTTTTTTTTTGGTGAACGCGGTTAACAGGTGGTATGACGTGCTGTTACACCTGAAGCTACTGAATCAATTCAAGTTCGATCGGTTTCATTGCTTATCCGCTCGAAATGTTCCTAGTTAGATGAGTTCAGATGTTTTTAGTTTCATTTTATTTCGCAATGAGATAACGTCTGCTTTCACCTTTGACGTTAAAGAGCACGATAAGATCCACAGCTGTTCACACCTTGGCGGGTTCAGGTTTGAGTAGATTTTACTCTTTCATTGTTGACTGCGGAGTTGCCCCGGGTACTGAATGAACATATGAACAGTCTTCAGAAGCATGGACCCAACATAGGAAGGGGGTGCATAAAAAGACAAAACGTAGTATACAACTGGTAAAAGCAATACAGGCGACGCTACCTTTGTAAAAAAATATATAAAACTTTTTTTTTTTCTCTGAAAATCCCTTCGAGAAAATAGCCCATTTTGCTGAACATTGCAGTATGACTGGCGAGGCCCTTTACCGGGTTAGCAATAGCTCAATGCAAGTTTGATCGATGGCGTAGCTGGAAAAAGATAGAGATCAATGACCATTCCCACGACATATTATTGACGACGCAGACTTTATGCTACTATGTTCTTTTTAAATCGATCACTTATTCTTAAGTATATCGTTTATTTGTGCAAAAGGTAAATTGCTAGGACCCACGAGAGCCCGCATTCGTTCTGGTGACTGCCCGATCAGAGCGCAAGGTGGTTGTCGTGATGGACTGACGTGCCTCATCTGGGATTCGAACTCGTGATTTCTCGTTACCATGGTTGGTGACGCTTTGTATTGTCTTATGCATCCAAGCACGCTACCGACTGCGCCGCGACTGACCCGCCACCCTCCCTTGGGACGAGTTTCCTCTTAAAGTAATCAAAAGCAAATTTTAAAGATTGCTTCTAGCAAAAAAAATATTATAGTCATCGCGCTGGGTCTCGAACCCGTGGATAAGGGTAGACTCTCGCAGAAGGGGACGAAGTTACCACGGAGCCAAAGAAGCTTCGTTGATCAGTGGTGGATCAAATGGAAACTTTATACCTTGTCAGGGAGAGGGCCAGTTTGGATGCTATTTCAATCGATAATCCGGGTGCCCTATTTCAACCCGGACAGACCCAGTCCTCGACCAGGGTTTATCATGACCGTTAATCTTCATGATGCACACGAAGCCGTGTCTGAGAACCCGACACGGAGAATTCCTACAGAGCTGACTTCTTTAACGAGGAATTTGGTGTATATACCGAGATTTAGCTTGCCTTTACCAGTGACACTGAAGCGAACATTGGGTTCAAACGCGGCTCACAGCAGGCGGGTTTTAGTTTTAGCGAGGCCCTAAGAAGCGAATGTTGTAATTAAAACGTTCAAATGTGCAGAAAAACTGGTGCGTTTTCCATTCAAGCAATTGCGTCGATGCGAATTTCGAGTAAAACATATTTGGCAAATAATTCCGCCGAAAAGATATTTTTTTTTTTTGGTGAACGCGGTTAACAGGTGGTATGACGTGCTGTTACACCTGAAGCTACTGAATCAATTCAAGTTCGATCGGTTTCATTGCTTATCCGCTCGAAATGTTCCTAGTTAGATGAGTTCAGATGTTTTTAGTTTCATTTTATTTCGCAATGAGATAACGTCTGCTTTCACCTTTGACGTTAAAGAGCACGATAAGATCCACAGCTGTTCACACCTTGGCGGGTTCAGGTTTGAGTAGATTTTACTCTTTCATTGTTGACTGCGGAGTTGCCCCGGGTACTGAATGAACATATGAACAGTCTTCAGAAGCATGGACCCAACATAGGAAGGGGGTGCATAAAAAGACAAAACGTAGTATACAACTGGTAAAAGCAATAGAGGCGACGCTACCTTTGTAAAAAAATATATAAAACTTTTTTTTTTCTCTGAAAATCCCTTCGAGAAAATAGCCCATTTTGCTGAACATTGCAGTATGACTGGCGAGGCCCTTTACCGGGTTAGCAATAGCTCAATGCAAGTTTGATCGATGGCGTAGCTGGAAAAAGATAGAGATCAATGACCATTCCCACGACATATTATTGACGACGCAGACTTTATGCTACTATGTTCTTTTTAAATCGATCACTTATTCTTAAGTATATCGTTTATTTGTGCAAAAGGTAAATTGCTAGGACCCACGAGAGCCCGCATTCGTTCTGGTGACTGCCCGATCAGAGCGCAAGGTGGTTGTCGTGATGGACTGACGTGCCTCATCCGGGATTCGAACTCGTGATTTCTCGTTACCATGGTTGGTGACGCTTTGTATTGTCTTATGCATCCAAGCACGCTACCGACTGCGCCGCGACTGACCCGCCACCCTCCCTAGGGACGAGTTTCCTCTTAAAGTAATCAAAAGCAAATTTTAAAGATTGCTTCTAGCAAAAAAAATATTATAGTCATCGCGCTGGGTCTCGAACCCGTGGATAAGGGTAGACTCTCGCAGAAGGCGACGAAGTTACCACGGAGCCAAAGAAGCTTCGTTGATCAGTGGTGGATCAAATGGAAACTTTATACCTTGTCAGGGAGAGGGCCAGTTTGGATGCTATTTCAATCGATAATCCGGGTGCCCTATTTCAACCCGGACAGCCCCAGTCCTCGACCAGGGTTTATCATGACCGTTAAACTTCATGATGCACACGAAGCCGTGTCTGAGAACCCGACACGGAGAATTCCTACAGAGCTGACTTCTTTAACGAGGAATTTGGTGTATATACCGAGATTTAGCTTGCCTTTACCAGTGACACTGAAGCGAACATTGGGTTCAAACGCGGCTCACAGCAGGCGGGTTTTAGTTTTAGCGAGGCCCTAAGAAGCGAATGTTGTAATTAAAACGTTCAAATGTGCAGAAAAACTGGTGCGTTTTCCATTCAAGCAATTGCGTCGATGCGAATTTCGAGTAAAACATATTTGGCAAATAATTCCGCCGAAAAGATATTTTTTTTCTGGTGAACGCGGTTAACAGGTCGTATGACGTGCTGTTACACCTGAAGCTACTGAATCAATTCAAGTTCGATCGGTTTCATTGCTTATCCGCTCGAAATGTTCCTAGTTAGATGAGTTCAGATGTTTTTAGTTTCATTTTATTTCGCAATGAGATAACGTCTGCTTTCACCTTTGACGTTAAAGAGCACGATAAGATCCACAGCTGTTCACACCTTGGCGGGTTCAGGTTTGAGTAGATTTTACTCTTTCATTGTTGACTGCGGATTTGCCCCGGGTACTGAATGAACATATGAACAGTCTTCAGAAGCATGGACCCAACATAGGAAGGGGGTGCATAAAAAGACAAAACGTAGTATACAACTGGTAAAAGCAATAGAGGCGACGCTACTTTTGTAAAAAAATATATAAAACTTTTTTTTTCTCTGAAAATCCCACCGAGAAAATAGCCCATTTTGCTGAACATTGCAGTATGACTGGCGAGGCCCTTTACCGGGTTAGCAATAGCTCAATGCAAGTTTGATCGATGGCGTAGCTGGAAAAAGATAGAGATCAATGACCATTCCCACGACATATTATTGACGACGCAGACTTTATGCTACTATGTTCTTTTTAAATCGATCAATTATTCTTAAGTATATCGTTTATTTGTGCAAAAGGTAAATTGCTAGGACCCACGAGAGCCCGCATTCGTTCTGGTGACTGCCCGATCAGTGCGCAAGGTGGTTGTCGTGATGGACTGACGTGCCTCATCCGGGATTCGAACTCGTGATTTCTCGTTACCATGGTTGGTGACGCTTTGTATTGTCTTTTGCATCCAAGCACGCTACCGACTGCGCCGCGACTGACCCGCCACCCTCCCTAGGGACGAGTTTCCTCTTGAAGTAATCAAAAGCAAATTTTAAAGATTGCTTCTAGCAAAAAAAATATTATAGTCATCGCGCTGGGTCTCGAACCCGTGGATAAGGGTAGACTCTCGCAGAAGGCGACGAAGTTACCACGGAGCCAAAGAAGCTTCGTTGATCAGTGGTGGATCAAATGGAAACTTTATACCTTGTCAGGGAGAGGGCCAGTTTGGATGCTATTTCAATCGATAATCCGGGTGCCCTATTTCAACCCGGACAGCCCCAGTCCTCGACCAGGGTTTATCATGACCGTTAATCTTCATGATGCACACGAAGCCGTGTCTGAGAACCCGACACGGAGAATCAGTGGTGGATCAAATGGAAACTTTATACCTTGTCAGGGAGAGGGCCAGTTTGGATGCTATTTCAATCGATAATCCGGGTGCCCTATTTCAACCCGGACAGCCCCAGTCCTCGACCAGGGTTTATCATGACCGTTAATCTTCATGATGCACACGAAGCCGTGTCTGAGAACCCGACACGGAGAATTCCTACAGAGCTGACTTCTTTAACGAGGAATTTGGTGTATATACCGAGATTTAGCTTGCCTTTACCAGTGACACTGAAGCGAACATTGGGTTCAAACGCGGCTCACAGCAGGCGGGTTTTAGTTTTAGCGAGGCCCTAAGAAGCGAATGTTGTAATTAAAACGTTCAAATGTGCAGAAAAACTGGTGCGTTTTCCATTCAAGCAATTGCGTCGATGCGAATTTCGAGTAAAACATATTTGGCAAATAATTCCGCCGAAAAGATTTTTTTTTTTTTGGTGAACGCGGTTAACAGGTGGTATGACGTGCTGTTACACCTGAAGCTACTGAATCAATTCAAGTTCGATCGGTTTCATTGCTTATCCGCTCGAAATGTTCCTAGTTAGATGAGTTCAGATGTTTTTAGTTTCATTTTATTTCGCAATGAGATAACGTCTGCTTTCACCTTTGACGTTAAAGAGCACGATAAGATCCACAGCTGTTCACACCTTGGCGGGTTCAGGTTTGAGTAGATTTTACTCTTTCATTGTTGACTGCGGATTTGCCCCGGGTACTGAATGAACATATGAACAGTCTTCAGAAGCATGGACCCAACATAGGAAGGGGGTGCATAAAAAGACAAAACGTAGTATACAACTGGTAAAAGCAATAGAGGCGACGCTACTTTTGTAAAAAAATATATAAAACTTTTTTTTTCTCTGAAAATCCCACCGAGAAAATAGCCCATTTTGCTGAACATTGCAGTATGACTGGCGAGGCCCTTTACCGGGTTAGCAATAGCTCAATGCAAGTTTGATCGATGGCGTAGCTGGAAAAAGATAGAGATCAATGACCATTCCCACGACATATTATTGACGACGCAGACTTTATGCTACTATGTTCTTTTTAAATCGATCAATTATTCTTAAGTATATCGTTTATTTGTGCAAAAGGTAAATTGCTAGGACCCACGAGAGCCCGCATTCGTTCTGGTGACTGCCCGATCAGTGCGCAAGGTGGTTGTCGTGATGGACTGACGTGCCTCATCCGGGATTCGAACTCGTGATTTCTCGTTACCATGGTTGGTGACGCTTTGTATTGTCTTTTGCATCCAAGCACGCTACCGACTGCGCCGCGACTGACCCGCCACCCTCCCTAGGGACGAGTTTCCTCTTGAAGTAATCAAAAGCAAATTTTAAAGATTGCTTCTAGCAAAAAAAAATATTATAGTCATCGCGCTGGGTCTCGAACCCGTGGATAAGGGTAGACTCTCGCAGAAGGCGACGAAGTTACCACGGAGCCAAAGAAGCTTCGTTGATCAGTGGTGGATCAAATGGAAACTTTATACCTTGTCAGGGAGAGGGCCAGTTTGGATGCTATTTCAATCGATAATCCGGGTGCCCTATTTCAACCCGGACAGCCCCAGTCCTCGACCAGGGTTTATCATGACCGTTAATCTTCATGATGCACACGAAGCCGTGTCTGAGAACCCGACACGGAGAATCAGTGGTGGATCAAATGGAAACTTTATACCTTGTCAGGGAGAGGGCCAGTTTGGATGCTATTTCAATCGATAATCCGGGTGCCCTATTTCAACCCGGACAGCCCCAGTCCTCGACCAGGGTTTATCATGACCGTTAATCTTCATGATGCACACGAAGCCGTGTCTGAGAACCCGACACGGAGAATTCCTACAGAGCTGACTTCTTTAACGAGGAATTTGGTGTATATACCGAGATTTAGCTTGCCTTTACCAGTGACACTGAAGCGAACATTGGGTTCAAACGCGGCTCACAGCAGGCGGGTTTTAGTTTTAGCGAGGCCCTAAGAAGCGAATGTTGTAATTAAAACGTTCAAATGTGCAGAAAAACTGGTGCGTTTTCCATTCAAGCAATTGCGTCGATGCGAATTTCGAGTAAAACATATTTGGCAAATAATTCCGCCGAAAAGATTTTTTTTTTTTTTGGTGAACGCGGTTAACAGGTGGTATGACGTGCTGTTACACCTGAAGCTACTGAATCAATTCAAGTTCGATCGGTTTCATTGCTTATCCGCTCGAAATGTTCCTAGTTAGATGAGTTCAGATGTTTTTAGTTTCATTTTATTTCGCAATGAGTAGGGTTCAGGTTTGAGTAGATTTTACTCTTTCATTGTTGACTGCGGATTTGCCCCGGGTACTGAATGAACATATGAACAGTCTTCAGAAGCATGGACCCAACATAGGAAGGGGGTGCATAAAAAGACAAAACGTAGTATACAACTGGTAAAAGCAATAGAGGCGACGCTACTTTTGTAAAAAAATATATAAAACTTTTTTTTCTCTGAAAATCCCACCGAGAAAATAGCCCATTTTGCTGAACATTGCAGTATGACTGGCGAGGCCCTTTACCGGGTTAGCAATAGCTCAATGCAAGTTTGATCGATGGCGTAGCTGGAAAAAGATAGAGATCAATGACCATTCCCACGACATATTATTGACGACGCAGACTTTATGCTACTATGTTCTTTTTAAATCGATCACTTATTCTTAAGTATATCGTTTATTTGTGCAAAAGGTAAATTGCTAGGACCCACGAGAGCCCGCATTCGTTCTGGTGACTGTCCGATCAGAGCGCAAGGTGGTTGTCGTGATGGACTGACGTGCCTCATCCGGGATTCGAACTCGTGATTTCTCGTTACCATGGTTGGTGACGCTTTGTATTGTCTTATGCATCCAAGCACGCTACCGACTGCGCCGCGACTGACCCGCCACCCTCCCTAGGGACGAGTTTCCTCTAAAAGTAATCAAAAGCAAATTTTAAAGATTGCTTCTAGCAAAAAAAATATTATAGTCATCGCGCTGGGTCTCGAACCCGTGGATAAGGGTAGACTCTCGCAGAAGGCGACGAAGTTACCACGGAGCCAAAGAAGCTTCGTTGATCAGTGGTGGATCAAATGGAAACTTTATACCTTGTCAGGGAGAGGGCCAGTTTGGATGCTATTTCAATCGATAATCCGGGTGCCCTATTTCAACCCGGACAGCCCCAGTCCTCGACCAGGGTTTATCATGACCGTTAATCTTCATGATGCACACGAAGCCGTGTCTGAGAACCCGACACGGAGAATTCCTACAGAGCTGACTTCTTTAACGAGGAATTTGGTGTATATACCGAGATTTAGCTTGCCTTTACCAGTGACACTGAAGCGAACATTGGGTTCAAACGCGGCTCACAGCAGGCGGGTTTTAGTTTTAGCGAGGCCCTAAGAAGCGAATGTTGTAATTAAAACGTTCAAATGTGCAGAAAAACTGGTGCGTTTTCCATTCAAGCAATTGCGTCGATGCGAATTTCGAGTAAAACATATTTGGCAAATAATTCCGCCGAAAAGATATTTTTTTTCTGGTGAACGCGGTTAACAGGTGGTATGACGTGCTGTTACACCTGAAGCTACTGAATCAATTCAAGTTCGATCGGTTTCATTGCTTATCCGCTCGAAATGTTCCTAGTTAGATGAGTTCAGATGTTTTTAGTTTCATTTTATTTCGCAATGAGATAACGTCTGCTTTCACCTTTGACGTTAAAGAGCACGATAAGATCCACAGCTGTTCACACCTTGGCGGGTTCAGGTTTGAGTAGATTTTACTCTTTCATTGTTGACTGCGGAGTTGCCCCGGGTACTGAATGAACATATGAACAGTCTTCAGAAGCATGGACCCAACATAGGAAGGGGGTGCATAAAAAGACAAAACGTAGTATACAACTGGTAAAAGCAATACAGGCGACGCTACTTTTGTAAAAAAATATATAAAACTTTTTTTTCTCTGAAAATCCCACCGAGAAAATAGCCCATTTTGCTGAACATTGCAGTATGACTGGCGAGGCCCTTTACCGGGTTAGCAATAGCTCAATGCAAGTTTGATCGATGGCGTAGCTGGAAAAAGATAGAGATCAATGACCATTCCCACGACATATTATTGACGACGCAGACTTTATGCTACTATGTTCTTTTTAAATCGATCACTTATTCTTAAGTATATCGTTTATTTGTGCAAAAGGTAAATTGCTAGGACCCACGAGAGCCCGCATTCGTTCTGGTGACTGCCCGATCAGAGCGCAAGGTGGTTGTCGTGATGGACTGACGTGCCTCATCCGGGATTCGAACTCGTGATTTCTCGTTACCATGGTTGGTGACGCTTTGTATTGTCTTTTGCATCCAAGCACGCTACCGACTGCGCCGCGACTGACCCGCCACCCTCCCTAGGGACGAGTTTCCTCTTGAAGTAATCAAAAGCAAATTTTAAAGATTGCTTCTAGCAAAAAAAATATTATAGTCATCGCGCTGGGTCTCGAACCCGTGGATAAGGGTAGACTCTCGCAGAAGGCGACGAAGTTACCACGGAGCCAAAGAAGCTTCGTTGATCAGTGGTGGATCAAATGGAAACTTTATACCTTGTCAGGGAGAGGGCCAGTTTGGATGCTATTTCAATCGATAATCCGGGTGCCCTATTTCAACCCGGACAGCCCCAGTCCTCGACCAGGGTTTATCATGACCGTTAATCTTCATGATGCACACGAAGCCGTGTCTGAGAACCCGACACGGAGAATTCCTACAGAGCTGACTTCTTTAACGAGGAATTTGGTGTATATACCGAGATTTAGCTTGCCTTTACCAGTGACACTGAAGCGAACATTGGGTTCAAACGCGGCTCACAGCAGGCGGGTTTTAGTTTTAGCGAGGCCCTAAGAAGCGAATGTTGTAATTAAAACGTTCAAATGTGCAGAAAAACTGGTGCGTTTTCCATTCAAGCAATTGCGTCGATGCGAATTTCGAGTAAAACATATTTGGCAAATAATTCCGCCGAAAAGATATTTTTTTTTTTGGTGAACGCGGTTAACAGGTGGTATGACGTGCTGTTACACCTGAAGCTACTGAATCAATTCAAGTTCGATCGGTTTCATTGCTTATCCGCTCGAAATGTTCCTAGTTAGATGAGTTCAGATGTTTTTAGTTTCATTTTATTTCGCAATGAGATAACGTCTGCTTTCACCTTTGACGTTAAAGAGCACGATAAGATCCACAGCTGTTCACACCTTGGCGGGTTCAGGTTTGAGTAGATTTTACTCTTTCATTGTTGACTGCGGAGTTGCCCCGGGTACTGAATGAACATATGAACAGTCTTCAGAAGCATGGACCCAACATAGGAAGGGGGTGCATAAAAAGACAAAACGTAGTATACAACTGGTAAAAGCAATAGAGGCGACGCTACCTTTGTAAAAAAATATATAAAACTTTTTTTTTTCTCTGAAAATCCCTTCGAGAAAATAGCCCATTTTGCTGAACATTGCAGTATGACTGGCGAGGCCCTTTACCGGGTTAGCAATAGCTCAATGCAAGTTTGATCGATGGCGTAGCTGGAAAAAGATAGAGATCAATGACCATTCCCACGACATATTATTGACGACGCAGACTTTATGCTACTATGTTCTTTTTAAATCGATCACTTATTCTTAAGTATATCGTTTATTTGTGCAAAAGGTAAATTGCTAGGACCCACGAGAGCCCGCATTCGTTCTGGTGACTGCCCGATCAGAGCGCAAGGTGGTTGTCGTGATGGACTGACGTGCCTCATCCGGGATTCGAACTCGTGATTTCTCGTTACCATGGTTGGTGACGCTTTGTATTGTCTTTTGCATCCAAGCACGCTACCGACTGCGCCGCGACTGACCCGCCACCCTCCCTAGGGACGAGTTTCCTCTTGAAGTAATCAAAAGCAAATTTTAAAGATTGCTTCTAGCAAAAAAAATATTATAGTCATCGCGCTGGGTCTCGAACCCGTGGATAAGGGTAGACTCTCGCAGAAGGCGACGAAGTTACCACGGAGCCAAAGAAGCTTCGTTGATCAGTGGTGGATCAAATGGAAACTTTATACCTTGTCAGGGAGAGGGCCAGTTTGGATGCTATTTCAATCGATAATCCGGGTGCCCTATTTCAACCCGGACAGCCCCAGTCCTCGACCAGGGTTTATCATGACCGTTAATCTTCATGATGCACACGAAGCCGTGTCTGAGAACCCGACACGGAGAATTCCTACAGAGCTGACTTCTTTAACGAGGAATTTGGTGTATATACCGAGATTTAGCTTGCCTTTACCAGTGACACTGAAGCGAACATTGGGTTCAAACGCGGCTCACAGCAGGCGGGTTTTAGTTTTAGCGAGGCCCTAAGAAGCGAATGTTGTAATTAAAACGTTCAAATGTGCAGAAAAACTGGTGCGTTTTCCATTCAAGCAATTGCGTCGATGCGAATTTCGAGTAAAACATATTTGGCAAATAATTCCGCCGAAAAGATATTTTTTTTTTTGGTGAACGCGGTTAACAGGTGGTATGACGTGCTGTTACACCTGAAGCTACTGAATCAATTCAAGTTCGATCGGTTTCATTGCTTATCCGCTCGAAATGTTCCTAGTTAGATGAGTTCAGATGTTTTTAGTTTCATTTTATTTCGCAATGAGATAACGTCTGCTTTCACCTTTGACGTTAAAGAGCACGATAAGATCCACAGCTGTTCACACCTTGGCGGGTTCAGGTTTGAGTAGATTTTACTCTTTCATTGTTGACTGCGGAGTTGCCCCGGGTACTGAATGAACATATGAACAGTCTTCAGAAGCATGGACCCAACATAGGAAGGGGGTGCATAAAAAGACAAAACGTAGTATACAACTGGTAAAAGCAATAGAGGCGACGCTACCTTTGTAAAAAAATATATAAAACTTTTTTTTTTCTCTGAAAATCCCTTCGAGAAAATAGCCCATTTTGCTGAACATTGCAGTATGACTGGCGAGGCCCTTTACCGGGTTAGCAATAGCTCAATGCAAGTTTGATCGATGGCGTAGCTGGAAAAAGATAGAGATCAATGACCATTCCCACGACATATTATTGACGACGCAGACTTTATGCTACTATGTTCTTTTTAAATCGATCACTTATTCTTAAGTATATCGTTTATTTGTGCAAAAGGTAAATTGCTAGGACCCACGAGAGCCCGCATTCGTTCTGGTGACTGCCCGATCAGAGCGCAAGGTGGTTGTCGTGATGGACTGACGTGCCTCATCCGGGATTCGAACTCGTGATTTCTCGTTACCATGGTTGGTGACGCTTTGTATTGTCTTATGCATCCAAGCACGCTACCGACTGCGCCGCGACTGCCCCGCCACCCTCCCTAGGGACGAGTTTCCTCTTGAAGTAATCAAAAGCAAATTTTAAAGATTGCTTCTAGCAAAAAAAATATTATAGTCATCGCGCTGGGTCTCGAACCCGTGGATAAGGGTAGACTCACGCAGAAGGCGACGAAGTTACCACGGAGCCAAAGAAGCTTCGTTGATCAGTGGTGGATCAAATGGAAACTTTATACCTTGTCAGGGAGAGGGCCAGTTTGGATGCTATTTCAATCGATAATCCGGGTGCCCTATTTCAACCCGGACAGCCCCAGTCCTCGACCAGGGTTTATCATGACCGTTAAACTTCATGATGCACACGAAGCCGTGTCTGAGAACCCGACACGGAGAATTCCTACAGAGCTGACTTCTTTAACGAGGAATTTGGTGTATATACCGAGATTTAGCTTGCCTTTACCAGTGACACTGAAGCGAACATTGGGTTCAAACGCGGCTCACAGCAGGCGGGTTTTAGTTTTAGCGAGGCCCTAAGAAGCGAATGTTGTAATTAAAACGTTCAAATGTGCAGAAAAACTGGTGCGTTTTCCATTCAAGCAATTGCGTCGATGCGAATTTCGAGTAAAACATATTTGGCAAATAATTCCGCCGAAAAGATATTTTTTCTGGTGAACGCGGTTAACAGGTGGTATGACGTGCTGTTACACCTGAAGCTACTGAATCAATTCAAGTTCGATCGGTTTCATTGCTTATCCGCTCGAAATGTTCCTAGTTAGATGAGTTCAGATGTTTTTAGTTTCATTTTATTTCGCAATGAGATAACGTCTGCTTTCACCTTTGACGTTAAAGAGCACGATAAGATCCACAGCTGTTCACACCTTGGCGGGTTCAGGTTTGAGTAGATTTTACTCTTTCATTGTTGACTGCGGAGTTGCCCCGGGTACTGAATGAACATATGAACAGTCTTCAGAAGCATGGACCCAACATAGGAAGGGGGTGCATAAAAAGACAAAACGTAGTATACAACTGGTAAAAGCAATAGAGGCGACGCTACCTTTGTAAAAAAATATATAAAACTTTTTTTTTTCTCTGAAAATCCCTTCGAGAAAATAGCCCATTTTGCTGAACATTGCAGTATGACTGGCGAGGCCCTTTACCGGGTTAGCAATAGCTCAATGCAAGTTTGATCGATGGCGTAGCTGGAAAAAGATAGAGATCAATGACCATTCCCACGACATATTATTGACGACGCAGACTTTATGCTACTATGTTCTTTTTAAATCGATCACTTATTCTTAAGTATATCGTTTATTTGTGCAAAAGGTAAATTGCTAGGACCCACGAGAGCCCGCATTCGTTCTGGTGACTGCCCGATCAGAGCGCAAGGTGGTTGTCGTGATGGACTGACGTGCCTCATCCGGGATTCGAACTCGTGATTTCTCGTTACCATGGTTGGTGACGCTTTGTATTGTCTTTTGCATCCAAGCACGCTACCGACTGCGCCGCGACTGCCCCGCCACCCTCCCTAGGGACGAGTTTCCTCTTAAAGTAATCAAAAGCAAATTTGAAAGATTGCTTCTAGCAAAAAAAATATTATAGTCATCGCGCTGGGTCTCGAACCCATGGATAAGGGTAGACTCACGGAGAAGTCGACGAAGTTACCACTGCGCCGCGACTGACCCGCCACCCTCCCTAGGGACGAGTTTCCTCTTAAAGTAATCAAAAGCAAATTTTAAAGATTGCTTCTAGCAAAAAAAATATTATAGTCATCGCGCTGGGTCTCGAACCCATGGATAAGGGTAGACTCACGGAGAAGTCGACGAAGTTACCACGGAGCCACAGAAGCTTCGTTGATCGGTGGAGGATCAAATGGAACTTTTTATACCTTGTCAGGGAGAGGGCCAGTTTGGATGCTATTTCAATCGATAATCCGGGTGCCCTATTTCAACCCGGACAGCCCCAGTTCTCGACCAGGGTTTATCATGACCGTTAAACTTCATGATGCACACGAAGCCGTGTCTGAGAACCCGACACGGAGAAATCCTACAGAGCTGACTTCTTTAACGAGGAATTTGGTGTATATACCGAGATTTAGCTTGCCTTTACCAGTGACACTGAAGCGTACATTGGGTTCAAACGCGGCTCACAGCAGGCGGGTTTTAGTTTTAGCGAGGCCCTAAGAAGCGAATGTTGTAATTAAAACGTTCAAATGTGCAGAAAAACTGGTGCGTTTTCCATTCAAGCAATTGCGTCGATGCGAATTTCGAGTAAAACATATTTGACAAATAATTCCGCCGAAAAGATTTTTTTCTGGTGAACGCGGTTAACAGGTGGTGTGACGTGCTGTTACACCTGAAGCTACTGAATCAATTCAAGTTCGATCGGTTTCATTGCTTATCCGCTCGAAATGTTCCTAGTTAGATGAGTTCACATGTTTTGAGTTTCATTTTATTTCGCAATGAGATAACGTCTGCTTTCACCTTTGACGTTAAAGAGCACGATAAGATCCACAGCTGTTCACACCTTGGCGGGTTCAGGTTTGAGTAGATTTTACTCTTTCATTGTTGACTGCGGAGTTGCCCCGGGTACTGAATGAACATATGAACAGTCTTGAGAAGCATGGACCCAACATAGGAAGGGGGTGCATAAAAAGACAAAACGTAGTATACAGCTGGTAAAAGCAATAGACGTGACGCTACTTTTGTAAAAAAATATATAAAACTTTTTTTTTCTCTGAAAATCCCACTGAGAAATTAGCCCATTTTGCTGAACATAGCAGTATGACAGGCGAGGCCCTGTACCGGGTTACCAACAGCTCAATGCAAGTTTGATCGATGGCGTAGCTGGAAAAAGATAGAGATCAATGACCATTCCCACGTCATATTATTGACGACGCAGACTTTATGCTACTATGTTCTTTTTAAATCGATCACTTATTCTAAAGTATATCGTTTTATTGTGCAAAAGGTAAATTGCTAGGACCCACGAGAGCCCGCATTCGTTCTGGTGACTGCCCGATCAGAATGCAGTCTTTTGCATCCAAGCACGCTACCGACTGACCCACCCACCCTCCTTAGCTACATGTACGTCCAAGTTGTCCGTAGGCTAACGGTACGAAAGCTTTCATCTTGTTTTTGATAAATTTCATATATTAGTGCATGTGGCTTGATTGTTTTCAAACTATAAAAATGAATATAATAAATACATGATTAAAAAATTGTTTTACAGATGGATATCATTCAACGGCAAAAGAACATCGAATTATGTAATGGTTTTATTGTCCCTGTTGACCGTTTTTACCTCCATGAAGTGATCCACGGTTTGTTGGATATCTATGATATCTCTAATTAGATCAACGGTTGTCAAGTTTTTGATCTTGTCCGACTGGTCGTAGGTAACGAAAGCATAGACCGAATGTCGGTTGTCAAACACCCAATCACCTATTGTGCAATAAAAAATTCAGTAAATTCAAAAAGGCAGTTAAGATATTCGCTTATTTTTCTTTAAACTGAATATTTGATTTTCTGCAAAAGAGTTGACGTTTCGAAAAAAACGAGAAATAATACCTCTGGCCAACGTTATGTTGCTGTTTGGCAGAGGTATGAGTTATCAAGTACACATACTCGCCTACTCTCTTGATCTGCTCCTTAAACAATGTAACTTACCTAGTATGGGGATGTTCCTGAAGGGGTTGATGCTGAGCCGAAGTGACAAGAATATTCCTGGAGGGTTGGCGTTTGCTCCGCACCACTGTCTTGGTTCTAGGCCTGGTAAGAACAGGATAATTGACATCTTAACAGCGTTGATGGGAAACAAGAACTTGTTCAATGTGTTCGTGTCTTTGTGCGTGTCTGTGTGTGTGTGAGAGAGAGAGAGAGAGAGAGAGAGAGAGAGAGCGAGCTCTAGCACTTACCACCAACTGACATGTGGGTTTCCATACTGGAGACACCCAGTTCCTTAAATCTTATGCTTTGTTGCTTGCCAAACAACTTAAACTTAAGAGTGCACGATGCAACGACGTCCAGTTTTACAAGAGCATTCCACTCCTCCAGGAATACGTGAGTAAGCAACTGAAATTATCAAATTATGGTGTAACAAATTTGGTAATTATACTATAAAGTGACAGTTGGTTATTATCAAGTTATGCCAGCTTCTATATAATAACTAATGTGATAGAACAGGGCGAGGGGTGACGCTGATGAGTTATGGTGTACCTACAGGTACATGTAACACCCAAAACAATATGGTTATATAAACCAGTGAAATGGTCTTGAGGGCAGATACCTGCTTCTTGCTTCCCTTGTTTGAAAATGAGATGTAAGCTTCAATACAAGCTGCCCCATATATAATTTACATAAACATTAATCTCATTTTCAGGACCGAGAAGATGAGATAGAGAAGTGTTACTGACAAGATGACTTACTGAGAGTGGGTTACGTGGAAATCCTAGGTAAATATCGGTTTCAGCGGAGATGTCGAAGATGCTGACGTTTTTGGTGACGCTTCCTCTAAGCCAAATGTGCGCTTTTGGAAAAACTCTGAAATGAATAAATATTTTCAATAGAAAAAAATTTGAAAACATCCGTAACTTGTTTTAATACATAAAGTGTTCTGTATCAACGTGTGTATATATTTACAATAATACAGACTTGACATTTAATATGGAATATTTCAGTTTTAAAGGTATACCTAGGTAAAAATGCTTTCTTTTTTCAAAAAACTCAGATCTCACATAAGATATCTGACTGGAGAAGTGTGCAGTCAGGTGTGTCACTACCAATTAACTGACTACCAAGTCTGTTGCACTGCTGCATTGTGTAATATGCAGTGATTTAATTGTCTGGTGCTCCTTTGGGCTGGTCAAAGCTTGGCTTTGATGAAGCATGGTTCTGTCAAAAAAGTATCCATATGTCGGCAACTACTGTATCGAAGAATTTGAAATTTTGCATGCGAACGGTCTGTTTTGCAGTGCGTAAAATGAATTAAGCAGTGTTTTTTAAAATTGTTAAGCTGTGCCAGAATGGCGCGAAAAAGACAGACATTGCCAGACAGATTATTGTGTCAAACGGAATGGTCTGCACAGTTTTATAGGGTTATGCCCAGACTGATGCACCTACACAGAGACCACGCCCAATGTATCGACATCTTACCACCAGGTTACAGGACTCACTGTCCTTCAGGATATGCTGCTGCAATTAAACCGAAACCACCCAGTCCGTTTTGAATGAGGGGCAAATTGTCACCAAAACGCGTTTTTTCAAGGCTCTTAGCGAACACCAAAATGGTTTCAGCAGGTCAGGATATCAGGCGACCTCTGAGGAAGCCACTGTAAACAGCTAAACAGCGTAGTCTGTTTCTCTAATGAATTGGGGACCCTGACCATTTTTGGGTAGAACACTGAAATCGCGTGGCTTTCTTTATTGAAGTCAGATTTCACCCGTACCGCTAAAATAGTCAAAACAGAGTTTACAGACATCCTGAAGAGGCCTACGACAAGACGTGTGCCACTTTTTAAGTGACTAGGGTCATTGGAAGCATCACTATTTGGAGTGGATACCACATTGGTGCCAAAACACTAATGGAAGTCATCGATGAAAACCTGAACCAGATCAAATAGAGGAATACTCTGGGAACCACTTGACCATCATTTGATAGGGGGCACCTTAGGAACAATTTTAGGTTGCACGATGAGATTGCCGGTTCACACAGAGCACTTTAAATAGCAGATAACTTACAGAACCAAGGGAATGAGCAGCTACCTTGGTCATCAAAATCGCCATATTTGAACCACATAGACAATATGTGGCTAGGTCATTACTCGCTGTATCAACGGCCTGTATGTCCTACAACAAAATTGAACCAAACTGGTCAAGTCTTAACCGTTGCCTGGAATTTTATTCCAGATTAAACTCTAAAACCCATTCTAAGGAATGCCTTGTCGCTTGAAAGCTCTGGTAGCGGCAAGATGAGGTCTGGCGTAACAGCGACCATTGCTGTGACTAGACACCCACATGAGGGGCCTTTGTGGGGCGTGTAACTCTTTTAAAGACGATAATTTGGAAAATATGGAGATCGAAACTATCGCTTTCAATGGTTGTCGTATGACTTAAAATAGGCAATGTATTTTTGTTTGCTTCACTGGCGAATTCAATTAATGGACTCATGTCACAATAACATCGAACAGATTATCAAAAGTTTTTAAAACATGATTTTAATCCTTATTTTCATTTATCAGTCAGCAAAATAGGAAAAAAACTGATTAATTATGATTTGGAAAAAATATTCCATATTAAATGTCAAGTCTGTATTAGTCAATACGTAAAGCGTAAAGAGAAAAAATACTGGTACAAATATTTTTGAAACCCAGTAACAAAATGAAGACAAGATAAAATGTTATTGCCTTTGTATATTAAATGATAATTATTCACGTTAAATAGAATGAAATATAGGCATGATCAATTCCTTACGGGTACTGGAAGAATTCATCCCCATTCCAGAACGTTAACTCCGACGCTGTATGGTGTACGTTTATCTCCTTAACTATTGACAAGCCAATACCATTCAGGAACAACTTGAAATCGCCCTTCTCCTCCATATCACTTATCACCTTCAGCTGACTGAGGAGCTCTCTAGACCCTGGAGGAAACATCAGGAAAATTGTGCCGCCATAGGCTCTGCAAATGTCAACGATAAGACAAAACTCAGTTCCGTTTAATGGCTTTGGGAGAGTTATCTCGTTGCCATAGACGCTAAGGCTGAATCCACTTCCAAACTGGAAGATGGTGTAGAGTTTGTTATCGAACAAAGGCGCACCACGACATGCCTGTACTTTCTGAACATCTCGCCCATGCAAAAGGTCCGTCTTCAGTTGATTGATTGAAAGAATATCGAAACCCGTTGACGTGAATTTGATCCAGTTGGGCAGCGCTTTGTAGATATTCTCCAAGACTGTCGACAAGAAAGACCCGGATGTTAGAAAGTCAAACACATCTTTCGACGTTAGATTGAATGAAAGACAATCATTGTTTCGGTCAGTTGCCAGCACGGTTCCGTCCGATTTGTCATAAGTCAAAGATCCCATTTTCATCATGAAGTTACCATTAGGGTTGCGTATTTCCATACCCGTGATTGACATTGGAAGGGCAATGTCGTTCACTTCAACGAAGACGATACCAAGCGTGAAGATGACGTTGGGGTCAGAGTTCAACTTGTACCATTCATCTGTGGATGAAATACGGACTTCTACATCAGCGCTCTCTGTACAACGAGTCAGTGTGACGACAGCGCACCCTTGTGGCAGAAGTTCACGCGCTATGCTGTTCAGTTGGAACACGCTTGGTTCCGCGTTTGGTGAGGTTGAGAATGCTGTGGCAGAAAAATTACAGGAATCATGCAAGTTTGAATTGAATAAATATCATATTGTATGAGCACCTAATTACCGCGGCATCCGATTACAATAAAACTATCTGTAAAGTCATCAACCCCTAACAATGATGGATATACGCTGTATTCGTATAAAACGAAAACCCATGTATCTATCGAAATAGACAATTATTCAAAAATATGAATTTGAAAAACTTGCACCTCAATATTGAAACATTCAGTTTTAGTAAAGTCAAAGTTACTAAAAACCCAAAAGAAACTGGAAGCCACTGATCTGATAGAGTAGAGTGGTTTAATGGAAATATGACCAAGAATTGTGAAATATTCTTACGGTCACAGCTCAAACCGTCGCTGTCGAGTACCCCACTGCTACAATTGCACACAAAGGATCCAATGGTGTTTTCGCAAATGTCTTGGCACCCTCCATTGTACGAGTTGCATTCATTTATATCTGAAGTAATGAACAAGTAGAGATGGGTGTTATTAAACAAAGAGGACAACAAATGCATGCAATTATCCGAAACATTCAGGGTGGATACATTATTTTCTTCAAGACAATATATATATTTATAACAACTACAGGATGGAATCACATGGGTTGGAGAAAGGGGCAGAATAAACTGTTTTATCATTAGATCGTAAGGAAGGTGACTGAATAAGAAAAGATATTATTGCTTTTTTATTAAGAAAAGAAATTTTGGATCACTGGCAAAAATTAATAATCCTTAATACTTCTCATGGACTTTACTATTATTATTATTATTATTATTATTATTATTATGTACTATGGGCCGGAGGCCTTGAAAAACTGATTTAATTATACTTGGCCTATAAAAAAAAGTGACAGAATAAAAGGTGACAAAAGCGTGTTTAACGTAATCTTGGCGCTGTTTACGTTAAGCACGCTTTCGTGACATCGCGTGTCTTTAACACATCACCGACGTCTCGTATCGTAGGAGTTTGTTTTTTCACTATTTTTTCATAATCCCCGAAGAAGGCCTAGAGGCCGAAAGTTTGGATTATATATGACATCTGTAAAGTAGATCTTCAGAGATGCATCAGTAATAATACTTAATTTTTAAAAATCAATGCGCAGGCATCAAAATATTATTGTGACGTCAGCATGACGTCGAAATTGCGTCACGAGGTAGCAGCGTCACTTAGTGTTTTATGGAAGTGCACTTACCCTCACACGTAATACCGTCTTGTCCAAACTGGTATCCCGAGCTACATTCACACCGGAAGGAACCAGGTAGGTTGTTACACACCTGTGCACAGCCTCCGTTATTGGTGCTGCATTCATCTAAATCTGTAATACATCACAGCAGGATATGTAGACCAACATGTACATTGTAATACATGAAGGTCGACATATCCTACGCCATTTAATTGCCTCTGTCCAACACATACCCAACTGAAGTAATATTGAAACCAAATATGTTTTGTTCCCATATACAGACTTGACATTTTATACGGAATATCTCAGTTTCAAAAGTATACCTTTGTAAAATGCGTTCTTTTTTCAAAAAAAAAATCAGATCTCATATAAGCTATCTGACTGAAGAAGTGTGTAGTCAGTTGTGTCGCTACCAATTTACTGACTGTTGCACTACTGCTTTGCGTCATATGCCAGGGGCGGATGCAGAGCTATTTACTGACAGTCTTCCAAATTATCTTTGTTGATTCATCCACCAATTTTGACCGTCTTCCAACAGAAAGAAATAGATACCTGTCAATGTTAACTTGAAAATCTGACCGTCTTCCGGAAGACCCAGAAGACGGCCTAAATCCGCTCCTGTATGCAGTGATTTAATTGGGTAGTACTCCTTTGGGCTGGTCAAAGCTGGGCTTTGGCGAAGCATGGTTCCATATATCGGCGACGACTGCATCGAAAAATTTTAAACTTTGCATGCATTATCCTAATCTTCCCACCAGGGTACAAGACTCACTGTCCTTGCGGATATTTTTCAATAACTAAACAAAAACCAACCAGTCAAAAACACGTTTTTCAAGACTAAACTGGTTTCAGCAGGTCAGGATACCAAACGACCTCTTAGGACGCCACAGTAAACAGCAAAACAGCGTCGTCCGTTTCTCTAATGAATTGGGGACCATGACCGTTTCTGGGTAAAACACTGAAATCGCATGGCTTTCTTTATTGTCATGTTGAGGTCAGATTTCACCTGTACCGCTCATCTGGTCAAAACAGAGTTTACAAACATCCTAAAGAGGCCTGCAACGACGCATTTGCCGTTTCTACAGTGACTAGGGTCATTGACAGCGTCAGTATTTGGAGTGGATGCCACATTGGTGCACCGATAGAGGTCACCGATGAAAACCCGAACCAGATTAAAAAAAGGATTAATCTGGGAACCACTTGACTATAATTTGATACCGGGGGGGGGGGGGGGGGGCACCTAAGGAACAATTTTAGGTTGTAAAATGAGATTGTCGGTTAACACAGAGCACTTTTAATAGCAGATAACTTACAGAACCAAGGGAATGAGCAGCTACTTTGGTTATCATTTTTGAACCACTAAACAATATGTGGGTAGGACATATATCTCGCCGAATTAATGGCCTACAACAAACTGAACCAAATTGGACAAGTTTTGACCATTGCCTGTAATTTAATTTCAGATTAAACTCTAAAAACCTATCCCAGGGAATATCTTGCCGCTTGAAATCTCTGGTAGCAGCAAGATGAGGTCCGGCGTAACAGCAACCATTGCTGTGACTAGACACTGACATGCGAGGCCCTTGTGGGGAGTGTAACTCTTTTAAAGGCGACAAAAAGGCGAATAAAATATGGAGATCTAAACTTTCGCTGTCAAAGGTTGTAATATGACTTAGAATAGGCAATGTATTTTTGTTTGCTTCACTGGCGAATTCAATTAATGAACTTATGTCACAAGGACATCAAAGATATTATTAAAAGTTATTAAAACACATTAAAACACGATTTTAATTTTTATTTTCATTTATCAGTCAGCAAAATAGGAAAAAAATGATGAATTATGATTTGGAAAAAAATCCATTTTAAATGTCAATTCTGTAAATATTTCAGAATTCTGCATTCATAACCTTTGGAACTGCAGGTGTGAAGAAGCTAAATAAATTGTGGTGTCATACCGTCAAGTATCCATATACCACTCAGTGTGACTCAGTGTGTCATCTCCCCCCCCCCCCCCCCCACCATAACACATAACGCCATTTATCAATCACAGACAATTATGCGTCACGCCATCTATCGTTCTCTTACCATCACATGTGACCCCATCTGCATTCAGCAAATAGCCGGCCTGACAAGTGCAGGTGAAAGATCCGTTTGTGTTCGTGCAAAAGTGAGAACACAAGCTCGACTGGCATCCATCAATTTCTGTTTAGCAAAAAGAAAATTAATTTGAAATAAAAAAATGTAAAAATGATCCAATCAAATAGCCTGCTTTGATAAGAAGATGACTAAATAAAGACAAATATGTTTGTTTATGAAAAAACTAAAATACAAATGTATTTTATTTAGTATCGCATAATCTAATGTGCATTTTCCCGTTATTGGTACACTTTTTATTTTGAGTGAATGTGTTTATTTTTTAATATATATTCATGTACCTACCAGTATATCCTTTTACCAATAGTCTGTCCTTTCGTGCAAAATTATAAATGATTGTTCTACATTTTACGGAATACAATATATTTTATTAAAGTATTAAACACCTGCATATGTGTTTTAATGATGAATATGAGTTTAAACATATGAGTTAAAACTATTTGGGCTTACCTTGGCAAGTGACACCGTCACCCATAAGTTGATAACCGGCGTTACAGTCACAACTGTAGGATCCTCCCTCGTTTAAACACACCTGGTCACATCCTCCATTGTTCAATGCAGCGCATTCGTCGAGATCTGAAAGGAACCGCATTTTGCAAATACGCAAATGTACGATTTTGCTGAGGGTGGGTGGATGTGTGTAGTGGGAGGGGCAAGGATGACAGAATTTTGCTCAGGTTAAAACAGAAGGCGAACACATTTCCCGAAACACGTAAGGGTTAGGTATGAGAATTTCGCTTTTTTTTCTGTTCAGTTATAGAAGGAGAATAAAAGGGGAAGAGTTTTAAAACATTCAACGTTTTTGGGTAAATTCAGTGTAGCCGTTTCTCAGATGTTACGTGTATACAAAAAAAAGAAAAACAGGCAAATAATAAATAATTTTAATTACTTTAGTTTAGTTAATTTAGTGAAAATTAATAAAATGGTAAATATTAATAATAACAATAAAAATAATAATAATAAATCGTAAATTAATAAGTTCTGACTTTTTGCTTTGGAAAAGGCCTTTCGAACCGCTTGTATGTTCAGTGACAGTGGATATTTACCAGTGCACGTGGTTCCGTCCCCAGTATATCCAGGGTCGCAGACACAAGAGTATGACCCCTGGGTGTTGACACACGAGGCCAGCATGTGGCAATTTGCCAAGCCGAGAGCACATTCATCCGTGTCTGAAAATAATGTAGTGGCGCTACCAGTGCACGTGGTTCCGTCCCCAGTATATCCAAGGTCACAGACACAGGAGAAAGACCCTTGGGTGTTGACACACGAGGCCAGCACGTGGCAATTGGCCATGCCGAGAGCACATTCATCCGTGTCTGAAAACATTGTGGTGGCGCTTCAAGTCAATTCGAAGACAGATTAAGTTAGAAAGAGAAATATCTCAGAAAAATGTCCGTTTTGACTTTAAAACATGACTTGATAAAATAAGGATCGTGACAACACAAGAAAGCACAGTTTATTTTGTAATATTGTTTTATTTTCAAGCAATTTTAGAAATGCCCCTATTGCACATGTGCAAACGTTTAACACCTTTGCCACTCGCTGCAGCAAGGATACTGTAATGAACAAAACTGATTTTACTAGTTTATATTTCGACCAAGACATGACACATTTAAGTAGACCTGACCTTTACTTACCTACACATGTTTTTCCATCTGAATGCCGGGTATATCCTGGGTTACATTCACAATGGAATGAACCAACCTCGTTCTCACACGTGTGTTGACATCCACCATTGTTTACCTGGCATTCGTTGACATCTGAAATTCAAATTCCCCAGTATGGAGATGATTCACAAACTCTTTAAAAAAACATTAATATAGCCATCTTGCTCCTATAGCCTACCCTGAATCGAATAACCTGGTAAAATATGGTGAAGATCTTGCCTTTTTACAGTGAATATGCATTTGTTCGATGCATTATTCGACCTTGCGCCGAGTATTCTTTTTTCAGTACCTAATCAATAAAGTGACCTAGTATTAAAAAATAGTTGACTTTTATTTACAAATCGAAATTTAAATTTGATGAAACAGAAAAAGTTTTGAATAAAATTTTACAAATATTAAAATTTATAAAAATTAAATAAATTACACATTAAGGGAAAAGGTTCTACAGTATACGCTGTGTTTCCCTGCACACAATGCATTGATAAGTGTCTGCCAAGTATAGATTTTTCAGGTCTGTCTCCAGCAAGGTAAAAAGGTGATCTTTTCAGAAAACGTGTACCTTTTATGCCATTATTGACTCAACTTGATCAAATTTTGGTACGGACACTTTCCAGTCAAAAAGACGCGGTTTTCTTTCGGAACCCCCGGTCCCCTGCCCCGACCTAAAAACCTTCCGCACACTAACATTACATACAGCTTTCACAGCGTGTTCTTTGAGAAGACTATGTAACACAATGTTTGCACAGTTACCATTGCAAGTCTTGCCGTTGTCGTCCAAGGTGTACCCAGCGTTGCAGCTACATTGAAAGCCACCGAAGGTGTTTGAACAACGGTGAGCGCAACCAGAACTGCCGGCAGCGCATTCGTCTATGTCTGCAGAGATTGGTCAAAAATGGCAGCGAAATGAACATTAGATTAGCATATAAATACAGTGTATGTATGAACATGGAAAGCTTCCAATTAAAGAAATCGTTAGTTTGTGAACCTGACAGTATACGGTTGTTTTATTGTACCTGTATACGGTTGTTTTATTGTACCAGCACGTTATCAAGTAGTATATGAAAAAAATCTGACAGCCAGCTTCAACGTCCTTATTGTATTATCAAACTGTTCATCTGAATATTGTTCGAGATACCATCATACAGACTTGACATTTAAGTGTGTGTCCACGAGAAAACCAAACCAATTGTAGAAAATGCGGCAAGGTGGGGGTGAACGGATTTACATCATATTTGGTGTGTTTGAACCTTTATATGAACAATATCTGAGGCTGCAATATTTCCTGAAAAAAATCCCTACTTACAGAGATATGGCCAGTGACAATTTGGGGGGTTTATCAACCAAAAATTCTTCTGAAAAACAGGGTTATATTGATTGGCCTTAAAGTGTATACAGGTGTCACCAAATGACTTAGTTTGGTGATATATTATAACCTAAAGATAGGGGATTAAAATGATATACACTTTTTCCACTCTCTTTGTTTCCATGGTAACAAACCAAGCGTTTTTCTCAGGCCTACAAACCACATGCTTTGAACACCCCCCTTCTATTTTTGACAATATCTTCATCTTCACAGGTCTTTGGGGTAAAGCGTGTTCAGGACTAACAGATAACTCATTAATCTATTCATACATGAAATCAAAACTTACTGCTGTTCTACAACTTGTCCGTTGTAACAGATAGAACATGACCTAATTTCTTCATTTTTCGTAAATATATCCGAACACGTATATCGGTGCACTGAACTTCAGCCATCTCTTTCAAGTCAACGAATGGTATAAAACACTGTTAGTTGAACTTTTTATTTTCATTTTACCTATTCTAATTTTTTTCTGGTTAAAACAAGCATCTAACGCATTTTAAAACCATGTGAAACTAATGTAC
Organism: Lingula anatina; assembly: GCF_051362555.1. Classification (NCBI taxonomy): domain Eukaryota; kingdom Metazoa; phylum Brachiopoda; class Lingulata; order Lingulida; family Lingulidae; genus Lingula; species Lingula anatina. The sequence goes on along the minus strand of NC_141774.1, from coordinate 11,018,196 downwards.
TAACGTCAGAACAACACAACGTCATTATCCAACATGGCGGAAATCGCAGACTGTTTACAAATCTTCCTCAACGAAGTCGTATATCATGTGGTTTATACTCTGTCTACAGATATAAAAAAACATGTAGTGTATTGAAAAATTGCAACAGAGATATTAACAGTCATCTTCGTCGCGTTTACGTGAAGCAAAACAGCGTGAGTTACGAAAGCACACTGATTCTTGTCAGGTGTGAATTCTTTTGTATCCGATGACAGCAATTGGACTTTTTCAAGTATCTTTGGGAGAATAAATGGGTTACACCATGTGACCAGCACTGAGATATGGGCTTGGTTTGTGCTGGAAACCATCCACACAGGGGAAAACGAGCCTATAACGAAATATGTCATGGGATTAACTTGCAGATGTCAGTGTAGACAAAAAGCCATTTGAATATACTGATGCCACTTGGTTCAGGTAAGAAACGGGTTTGTTTGTATTTTAATACAGGCTAAAATCCAGAAAAAAAGTTCACTCAGAAAAATGATCTAGGTGTAATTTTTTAATGGTAAACGCTCCATTTTTTAAAAAAGAAAAATGCCCCCTTTCAAATAATGAAATTGCAGCCTAAGGACCTGTGATAATTTTATATTTTAAGCTATATTTGTGTGGGTATTTATGTAGGTTTAATGGTACTTGGGTAAAATAAATTTAAGGGTAACAGTTGGAATTAGATTGAAGCTAGGGCTGGTCTTGGCAAAATTGCTAGGCTCATCATAATTAATATTCGAAACCATGCCTTACTTATAAAACATGGACAAATGGGATAATAATTTATTTTTCATCAATGTATCAATTAACTTTCAGATAAGTGTTTTCATGTGTCTATAGTAAGCTATATTTATATTTCAGGCATATTTGAGAAGTGTTATTTGACACACAGTGATCTTATGGTCAGCAAAAGAGTCCAAAGTCTTGCAGAAACTGAAACTAGTGTGGAAATGATGGCTGTTGTAGAAAGGCATGTATGTAAATGAAAGCCACAATATAACAAATGCTGAGGAGATGCATGAGGCCCTAGTTTCTGCAGTTGGGGCCATTTTCTACATCCAGCTAGACAGACATCTTCCAAACCTGCGTGGACTGGAGTGTCCAATTACAACAATTTAGCTTTCTTGATTCCTACAACATGAGAAAAGGTGTCTTCCTTCCTTGAGCAGTTTTAACATGAGTGATACTGATGTTAAAGTTAATTTGGGTTTTTCTGAGGCAAATATGCCAACTGGGACTATACCAAGCAAAATCACAAACAGGGAAATTTTTTCTTGTCCAGAGAAGTTTTCTCTGAAATCTTTTGCTACTAAGACTGAAGAGTATTTGTAAGGTCCTTTTTTAGACCACAGTTATGAAATGTGCCAAAAAAAAAAAAAAACAGCTTTTGATCAAATTAAAGTCTAGTGGGCCAACAATCTGACTAAAGAAAAACTTAAAGCACATCAGCTGTGAGAGAACTCCACCCTCTTGAATATCTCACTGAGTTACACAATGGATGAGCTTTAAAGTCATCTAAACCTTTGAAACTATATTCAAATAAAGTAAAGGAGTTTTTACTGAAGGAGTTTAGAAGGGCACAAGAAACAGGCCAGCAGAACCTAGCATTTGTGAGCATGAAGATGAGATTGAAATGTCAGTAAGGAGGGTTACAGACTATTCAGGAAGAAAAAATCGGCAGTTATTTTTGAATGTATTAAAAACTTTGATGTTATGAGCTGTAATGTTTGATACAAAACTGAAAAGATGTTTCATAACACCAGGATATATTTTGCGGTTGTGTTAGTTTTGCTTTTTGAATAGAAAATTATCTTGTTTTGCTACATTATGATATAGTTTGTAATGATCACAACTAATGTTGCACTGCTTTGCATGTATTGCTATATTATAATTTTGTGATTTTTTTTATTATTTGTAATTATTCATCTGAGACAACAATAAACTAAATTGAATAATTTTTTAGTTACTGTATGCTCATAAATAGTCACCAAAAAGTGGTGTGGATGATTAAAAAAAACTCTTGATAATTAAAAAAGATTTGTTCTGGCTTTGCTATCATAAATACTATGGCATATCCTGATCTCTATATGATAAATATTGCACCAAAAAGAAATCGCTACTAAACTAAGATTTTAATTTGTATTCACCAAATTGATGATATTAAAAAATATATATATATATATTAAAATCATCTTGTAAACTCTCAAGTTAATTGCCAGTGCCTATCCAAAGTAACAGAATCTATGATTTATTTCCTCTAAATTTTTTGTCCATATAAATTAAGAAGTCCATATATGGCAATTTACAAATATGAAGCCCAGTGACCTTGACCTACTGACCTGATATTCATTAGTACACACCCACTTTCCATGTTCACCAGCCCTATTAATTTAGTAACATCATTGTAGAGCAAAATGGTTTAATAAATTAATCAAACCTATCGTCTACATAGACTTGAATGAATCCACCACGATTTTTTGCCTTAAAAATGGCCAACTTTGGAGGTATTTTTCAGTACCTGTTTTAATACAGCAGTAACTTTTGAAACTTGATTTGGAATGACCCATATCTGCCTAAAATATTCATGCAGTTTTATAGCTGTAAACCCTGTGAAGATGGAGATATATGCAATTAAAGATGGTAGTATCAAAATTGGACTTTGGGGGGAGGGGTGTTATAAATGGGTGTGGCTCGCCCAAGCAGGGTCTTATCTGAATTCTACATATATCTGTGGCAAGCCAAATGATTGTTTTCAATGATTGTAAGGTCTAATATTTTTTAGTTTTCTCCATTTTTGTTTAATTTACACAAAATATATCATTATTTTTCCAAGGTAAAATGGAGTCTCAAAGAGGCTACATAAGCCATGACTTATAATAGGCTATAATTCTCTGAAGAAAGGATATTTTTGGGATTCCTTCCTAACTCATGAATAACTTCCTAATATGCCTCCATACAACAAATTTGGTTGAAATCCGCTGACCCCCACCTTGCCACCCTGGGCTGGTTCTCTCGTGGACAAGCTCTTAATATGGAATATTTCAGTTTCGAAGGTATACCTCGGTAAAAATACGTTCTTTTTTAAAAAACTCCGATCTCATATAAGATTTGTGAATGTAAACGTGTGTAGTCAGGTGTGTCACTACCAATTAACTGACTTTCATGCCTGTTGCGCTGCTACATTGTGTAATTTGCAGTGACTTAATTGGGTAGTGTTCCTTTGGGCTGATCAAAGCTTGGCTTAGGCAAAGCTTGGTTCTGTCAAAAAACTATCCATATTTCGGCGACTACTGCATAGAAGAATTTGAAATTTTGCATGCAAGCGGTCAGTTTTGCAGTGCGTAAGATGAGTCAAGTAGTGCATTACAAATTTGTTAATCTAAGGCAGAATGGCGCGAAAAAGACAGACATAACCAGACAGATCATAGCGCCAAACGGAACGGTCCAAACAGTTTTATAGAGTAATGCCCAGACTGATGTACCTACACAGAGGTCACCCCCAATGTATTAAAATTTTACCTACAGGGTACAGGACCCACTGTCTTTCGGGATACGCTGCTGCAACTAAACAAAAAACACTTAGTCCGTTCAGAACGAGGGGTAAATTGCCACTAAAATGCGTTTTTCAAAGCCCTTAGCGAACACCAAACTGGTTTTAGCAGGTAAGAACATCAAATGACCTCCGAGATACCCACTGTATACAGCAAAACATCGTCGTCTGTTTTTCTAATGAATTGGGGGCCATGAACGATTCTGGGTAGAACACTGAAACTGCGTGGCTTTCTTTATTGAGGTCAGATTTCACCTGTACCGCTCAATTAGTCAAAACAGAGTTTACAGATATCCAGAGGAGGCCTACGACGAAGCATATGCCGGGTCTAAAGTGACAAGGGTGATTGACAGCGTCAATATTTGGAGTAGATTCCACATTGGTGCCAAAACATCAATGGTAGTCATCGACGAAAACCTGAACCAGATCAAATAAAGGAATAATCTCGGAACCACTTGACTATCATTTGATAGGGGGCACCTTAGGAACAATTCTAGGTTGCACGATGAGGTTGCAGGTTCACACAGCGCACTTTTAATAGCAGATAACTTACAGAACCAAGGGAATGAGCAGCTACCCTGGTCATCAAAATCGCCACATTTGAACCACATAGACAATATTTCGGTAGACCATTACTCACCAATCAACTGCCTACATGTCCTACAACAAAACTGGACCAGATTGGACAATTTTAGACCGATGCCTGAAATGCTATTCCAGATTGAACTCTAAAAACCTACCCCCAAGATATGCCTTGCCGCTTGAGAGCGCTGGCAACAGCCACGAAGAGGCCAGGCGTAACAACGACCATTACTGTGACTAGCAACTGACATGAGGGTCTTTTGTGGAGCGTATTACCCTTTTACAGACGATAATTTGGAAAATATGGAGATCCAAAATATATCTTTTAATGGGAGTGGTATGACATAGAATAGGCAATGTGTTTTTGTTTGCTTCTCTGGCAAATTCCATAAATGAACTGATGTCACAATGGCATCAAAGAGATAATTTAAAGTTATTTAAACACGATTTTAATCCTTATTTTCATTTATCAGTCAGCAAAATAGGAAAAAACTGATAAAAAATTATTTCGAAAAAAATATTCCATATTAAATGTCAAGTCTGTATAATGATTGATACGTGCATTTTACGTATACTAATAAAAACCCGTCTATCAAGATCTGATTATTTTTAATCTTGCTCCATCAAGTGTTATCAAACATTTATTTAATGTGTAAATTACTTAAAAGTTCAGCAGACTTAATAATGATAAGATGCTTAAATATTGTAGTATTGAAAAACAAGCTGCGAAATCATAGTTAAGTCATCGAATTAAAGGGTTCACTTCATATTACATTAATAGTATACCTTAACTATAAAATTTCTTTGAAAACATGATTGTTCCAACATTGTTTGAAGTATTTTGTAAACATTTATCGATTTTTCTCAGTATATTTCATACGCGCACCTGTTTTTAATACGATTACATATAAAATGTATAGTTGCTACAATAAAAGTCTCAGCGTTTGGAAAAGTTGGATTTAAGGGATCTTGGATATTAACAAAAAACTCCAAAACTAATGCAGCTAATGAAATTTCCTATTAACTTAAAGATAAGGTCTGGCAAGCCAAACAATTTTTCAAAGTTTGTAGTCACAGTGTAACACGAGTGACGTAATATCAGCGTTTTGAGGCTAAAATTGTCCTTTTTTTAATCAAGAATTTCTCTTAAACAAAAAGCCCTATTAATACGATTGAAATAGCTATCTAAAAGTTAGCACAAACTCCAGTGATCTCTGTCAGGATTTTCTCTTTTTATTTTTGCTTTTGATTTTATTTTGATAAAACGTGAATTTTACGAAATATATATGGACCTTCCAATTTCAGTATTAATAACTTCAAAAATAAAAGGTCAATCCAAAAACCAAGACTCAGTCGACTAGATATTATACTGAAACAGAGACACATCAAATTTCATGTCAATCTGACAGTTACAGAATGAGATATGGGTATTGAAGTTTAGACTATGTTATCAATCTTCAAAGCTGAGAAATCGCTCCTAAACCATTTTGCTCAGGTAATTGGGCTATTTAAGCAAAATAATTGCACCTCCACCTTACCTGTTATCATCTTGTTGATCGGGAAGGTCTATACACCATTACGTGTTAAAATTGGGTTGTTTGTTTCTATCTAGATGCCAGAAAATCTTACTTTTGTACGCAAACTTATTCGTACCACGAAAGCCGCTCTTCGCTGAGAAATGATTGACAGCTGAGTAGGTCTACCTTCTCTCGTTTCACTGACGTAATTAATCATAATTGTGCCTGACGCAGTAGGAGTCTGTGCACTGTCTAGGAAGTGTCTAAGGAAGCGCTTACAAACAAAAAGAGGATCACTTGGTGTGCCAGCAGAGGAAATTTGCCACCCGTAGTGCGTGGACGCCGCTCTACACGCCAAGACGCGAAAATTGAGAAAGCAAAGCAAGATTTACTCCGAGAAATGGCCGAATGTGGGTACGCATATGCCATGATGCCACAGAGTGCCAAGACCGTAATATGCGAATTTGATAATGTTTTGGGTGGCAATATTACTAAAAAACTTGCTTGCTATTACAATCTTTATTGTGCATAAAATGATTGCCTAACGATTTTTTTCTGACAACCCCAGACGTTGTACGAATACTCAGCAGTTCAAGTGTGATCTCGAGTCTTTACCTAGACGTGATTTAGACGCTATAGGAGAAAATTTAATATATCGTACACTCTCTTTCAAAATTCTCTTGCTTTCCTCGCTCATCCGTTTTCTCACGACTTTCTTTCTTCCCATGACTGTTTATATAACTGTGTTCTGCTTAGCTGACGTAAGACTTATGAGCTGCCAGGGCACGCGTAACAGCTTAAGAAATTAGACAACCATTCCTGCCCCGCCTCACCATAGTAACGGTGCTTGACAACGGAGGCGGAGCCTAAAGCCTGCCACCCGTACCAGTCAGGACAGGTAGAAAAACTCGTCCAAATGTTTATTTTTAGTCCGTGTTTCACAAATATAACTTAATTGAGTATTAGATACAAAATTGATTATTTCTAACGTATAAAAAACTAAAAATCGAGTTTTAGACGTATTTTTAATATCCTAGACCCCTTAATGGTTGCAACTATTGTCCTTGGTCTAATTACAGAACCATATATTGTGAATTGAGGAACACGTATGAAATCAAATTATACACTTAACGCGTACGTAAAAATATCGACACAAGTGACTTACTATTGAATATTAATATCAAGACGTACACATACAGAGACGTAGGTACGTGCGGGCGACATGTTTTAAGTAGAGGGCGCTGTTTAATGACTGTTCTAAATAATTAGCTAGCGGTGTCTTCCCCTGCGAAATTTGGCTGATTTAAAGTTCATTTACGGTTCTCAATCTATCCATTTGGTGTATTACTTTTACAGTTCTGATGTTGTTCTGTAATAAATGTAACAGTAATTCTCGGCGCTGCCAGTAATTACGCCGCGGCGTATCCAGGGCACAGACCGTGATCACAAGATACCGAAAATAGATTTTTAGATTTTTAGAAAATAGATTTTCCATTTGAACGCAGCCTTAGCCACCCGCATGCATACGATGTTGAACCATTTGCTCAAACTTACCGTTCTGACAGTTGACACCGCTGTATCCGGCTGCGCATTGACAGGTATAGCGATTCACTTCATTTACACAACGTGCACCATTTTGACAAGGACTGCTGGCACACTCGTTTATATCTGTAAAGATGGAGAAAGTCACCCCTTTTTTTAATTATACAAAAGGACATTTAAATTCACGTACCCGAACGTTCAATTGTACATACATGCTCTGGGCCTACGCCCGTTTCACGACGTTTATTGTTTCAGCGAATTGGAACGCTGTGCAGTTACACGGTAAATTGTGGTATTACATAAACTGACTCTAGGGCTATCACGAAGAACCACATTTAATTGAACAGTCAATTGGGCACGCTGCAAAATACATTAAATAAGTGCAATTGCTATTCCCAGAAAGTGCAACAACTACAATAACAGTTTCAATGCGTAATTTCAGCGAAAGTGAGACAAACACATTTTGATCTGCACGAATTGATAAATCCCGGCACAATATTTTCTTTATAATCTTAAATACTTAACTTTTTCTGGCATATTGCTTTAGTTTCTATCTTTTTAGTAACCCTTACATTTTTTACAAGAATCCAACATTTTAGTAACCCTTAAAAGTTTTTGACAAGAATCCAACAAAGATTTGAAACCTTAAAATTTACATTTTAATTAATTGCACTAAACCTTACAAAAACTTATTTGTAGAAACTAATTACCCGAGTCTCCTTTGCTCGACATTAAATAGTAATTACCAAACGAAACATCTGATTAACGTAGTCAGGGAATCTTACCGTCACATCTTGGTAAGGCGTAACCTGGTCGACAAGAGCACTTGTTCGGAGAGACGCAGGTTCCGCCGTTAGGACACGAATTGGAGCCATAGCACAGGGCTGGTTGAGACACAACAAATGAAGGATATTTAAGATCCGAATAGGACCTAAAAATACTGCATTGGGCATGGTATCGATACTGCGTGGTACTCATTTTAATAGCACTCATGTGTCGTTCTGCGTATGTTATTATGTACCCTACCCAGCACAGTGACAATGTATTTGTTAGAAGTGATGTACAAAAACCCAACTCTCTTCCGATAAGCTGCTTCTGTACATTTGTTATGATATTATTGTAACGCAGTTGGTAGCAAGATTATTAATATAATTTTCTATATAATTGTACATACTATTAGGATACCCCCTACATGTACCTTATGTGCGTTCTTTAAAAACTAGGAACCGGATTCTTAGCAATTACCATTATTATTTGTTGTAACACGCCTGTTCTATTGTCCACTACACATGAATATTAATCATAAACTGTTAATACACACACACACACACACACACACACACACACACACACATGATTCCAGGAACCGGAGCCGGAACAGGATCATTATATTTAGGGTTATATTGCCCTTTCTTTTTACACTCATTATCGCCGAAACCAGTCCACATACCTTGGTTACAACCTGGTTCGGTCCATCCGTTACAACACACCTGCCTGGAACACTGGGAGTTCACGACTCTGTAAAAATAATCCAATTTTATAAATGAATAAAGATTATTATTATTATTATTATTATTATTATTATTATTATTATGATCTTGAAAGGAGGACACCTCAAGGCCCGGAAACGTTTTGTTAATTTGAATTAGCTTCTGTGTTTAACTGAGATTGTGTTTTGACGTACAGTGCACCAGAGACCAATTCAATTTTTTTTTCAAATAAATACTTCTATAAAAAAAACAGTATATTAAGTCGAGTTTTTCTTCCCCTTATGTCCAACTGTAGAGTATATATCCCGTCGGATTATTTGCATATAAAGAGCCATGTTACCTGTAACCAATACATTTCTTCCATCCCCACCAACCGCATTTAACCGTATGCCGCCGAGTTTTTGTGCAGGTGAAGGTTTGTGTACAGTAAGACCCCGCCACAATGGGAGCTAATGCTGCCAACCTGAGGAGAAAATGAACCAGAAATCTTAAAACGCAACCTCCAATGAATATTTCATACAATCAATACATGTGAAGGCCTATGTCAGCTGTACGATAGTGTTGTCAAAGACCTGTTTTCGCGCCGAGGGATATATTTTAGTGATACAGAATGTACCAGTACACTTTGAGAGGTGATGCCATGTTAATTAAGCTACAGAGGGTGAACCCAGTACTTGTTATCAGACGCACTTTGATACAACTGTGTTTTAGCAAGAAAACCTCTGGAAGAGAGAGCATAACACAACAGAGTCTGGATGTTAGGGTGTGTGCCATTTTGCTGTCCATCTTGAAAAGCAAGTAATACATAACATGGAACGATAATTTCCTGTGAAATAGCCCTTACTTGTTGTCAATATGTTAAGATATAATTTCTACCCGGCGAGATCTTTTTCATCTTTTTTTTTTTTTCACAATAAAACCAGTTTGCACGCCTTATTCGAGTCATATTTTGCTGATCAGGCACAAAAGTGAACTTGTCCGGGTTCAAATAGTTCACGTTTTTCTTTATTTTCAGGCAAACTACATCCGAGCCTACGCCCACATCCTATTATATTTACCTTTGTTAAGAAGAAAGAGATGCAACGTGACGCGACAGGGAAGTTATTAGACGGTGTTAACGGAAATTACAGTTAAAATGAAAGTAACCGCGAGGGATGGACGGTCGTGTTGTTAATTTAAGGACATTTTCACCCTTCGCCCAAAACTCCTTATTTACTGCCTTTCATACATTCTTTCGAGTAATAAATAAATGTCCAGTTTTTAGTCACTAAATTAATTAGCATTTACACATATGTCATCTTACAGGTGACGTCATAATTACGATTTTGTGGTAAAAACTGAAAAATCGGTTTCTCAAATTTCTCTTTTCACCCAAACCCAATATAGACGTGCTATAGAGGTCACAGGCGTGCTCCTAAAAATATTTAGTGCACAGATTGCAAACTATGTCTGATTATTTTAGTGTCCCACGTGAAGAAGTTTGTATCAAAGTTTCACTCTCCTGGAAGCATGAATAATAAAAAATAATTCATCCTCTATCCCCAAAAAGGAACATAGTCACTGTCACAAATGCAAAAAGTTCAACTATGAAACGTTTTACTCACGGTGAAAATTCAATCATCACTGGTTTTGTTATTTGATATATCTCTTACAAGTAAAACGTTGAAAGAAAATATAATAAAATTCTGTGTAGAGCAATTAATTGTCTTTGAGCAACTTTAGTTTGTTTGTCACTGAAAATTATAAAAACGGGGGAAATACACACTACCTACAGTGATATTATACTAACTTGGAATCATAATATATTTTTCAGTCAGCAAAAGAAAACATTGCTTTTTCTTGCACCAAGTACTTGAACAAAATGAAACATTTTGACAATTTTTCCATAGAACATACTTCATCACCTAGTGTAAGCCATGGTGCAAAGCCCCTTGAGTTACAGTTTCAATATTTATAAAAACATCCTTACTCCATGACTAATTTACCATGATTGAACCACTACAATATATATCGGAACGCGGTGTGAAATTGAAAATAAATGACCCGGAACATACCTTTTTGGAACATATGTTACCACTGAGGGCTCGTTGTAAAAGACATAGTAAAATTAAAATTTTAATTTAAATTGAGACAGTTGTGGGTTTTCGTTCTATACACATATATGTTTTAAAAATTGAATATAACTTTGAATTCATTCAATTTTATTCAGCATGTGAAATGCACCTGTATATTGTGTTTGGATGTTTTACCTTAGCACGCGATCACCGTTATAACGCCTATTTAATGACACCATTTAGTACTCCAAATCCCTGCCAGCGATTTTCTTAAAACTCTTACATGTAGTTGAGATTTTACTGTTCATAAAGCAAAATAATGAAAATCTGTAATTAAAACCCAAAACAAAAACATTTAAACCAAATTGACGACAAGAAATTGTAGCCTATACTTTCCTGGTCAACTCTGCAAATTTTCGCGACAAATTCTTAATCAGGGATGCAGTTACGCCCCATACCAATTGCTATCTAACCTCAAGATAGAAAGGTGTTAAAAAATGACGATTAAAGCTTTGAGTTTCCTATGCTTATAAATACATTGCAACTGTGACAAAGTTATTAACTTTGTCTTCTTGGTGTTACGCGAGGTAGCAAATTCCACTCAATTCTTCACTTCCTTATAATGTATTAACTACTTTCCAGTTATCAGATTTGCCGCTTCATTCGTTCCTATTTCTGCCTCATGCATTCTGTAGCGGCTTTCTCCCCGTTTAGATTATGTGCAGTTGTATAAATATCATAAAAGCATGTCAATCAACTTAAGTTACTCTACTACACACTACCTTATTCACACATATCACTTACTTTTGTGGAGAGCATATAATGCTTCCAGCGCCTTGCCTCCACTTCATTCTTTTGAATAAACGTTGTTTAAAAAAAAATCACTAACTTACATTACACAACGAAATACATAAACGCCGAATTTTTTTTCGAGGGATTTTTTCATTGTTTTAAATCAGCAAAAAGATAGATGATATTATTGAATAATTAGATGCAGGAAAAACTCATTTTGGTATCTAGATGATAATAATTATCCTCAAGGTAAAAGTGGCGATTTATTGGCCCACAATTATGTTTCATGTAGAATATATTGAGCAGGCTTTGGCTCGGTTTTGGTTTCTCTTTTTTACTGACATAAAAATCAACTTTATATTTTTTTTCTACTTATTCTAAAGGGTCTGCATGCAACGGTTTTGTTCTTTTTTCTTCCTTTCTTACTTTCTGTTATTTATTTATTTGGTTCATATTTAGTCGACTTGACGAATGAGATTTATTGCAAAGCCACGACAACATGGGGCCCCCTAGCCTGTTAGATAATTATGAAGGGATTTTTTACAATTTTCTTTACAATTTTCATTAAATTTTCTGTGTAAGAACTTCTCCACTTTAACTTTTAAGCCAATACGTACTCGTACCTTGCATACTGTAAAAAATAAGACCATTTTCACATCGCGCGTTAAGCTTATCTGTAACAAAACTCAGTCCAGTTTTATAAAGGACGTTTAGCACTAACCAGTGTTTAACTCTAACCAGACCTTAATAGTCTGTTAGTAAATTGACCTTTAAATAATTATTTAATCCAGTCAAACACTGGCCAGTTAATTAATTGGCTGTTTTCCGTTAAAAAACTGTATATAAAACACAATTTAACCATCTTTTAGTTAGTGGGTGTTAGGGGAATTTATCCAGTGGTTAGGCTTATCCACTGGTTAGTGCTAAGCGTCCTTTATAAAACTGGGCCCAGTTGAAGAGTTTCAGTATCGATTACTGACTTCACTTTTAACTTTAAAAACGTTTAACTTTTAACTTTCAAAAATGAATTACCACGAATAAATAAATGAATGAATTTAAATAAATAAATGACATTTTAATGAATCATATCTGTCCTCTTAATGTGATCATTGTGTGATCATTGCCACATATAAAGACACAGTTGCGTGTCTTCGTGCTAGTTGCGTGTCAATTCTCGTCGAAATGTCTGGTTATGCTTAACACGACAAAGACTATATGACTATATAGATTTTTTCAAGTCTGTCATGCCTTGGTTCTTCTTTCAATTTAAATGAATTACTAGTACTAAACAGGTGAATGGATGAAGTAGATAAAAAGTAAACAGACAAACAAACGAATAAATGTACTGCGAGTTGAGAGCTTGAGGAAGAAGAAAAGACGAAAAAGAAAGTAAAAAATGATAAAGAAAAAAGGAAAGAAGAATAAAATGCGTAAGAATTCATATAGATAAATAAATCGCCAAAAGAACAAACAGACTAACTAAGAGAGAGAGAGAGAGAGAGAGAGGGAGAGACAGAGTTCAAATACAATAAGATATAAGAAAAAATGTAAAAGACGCGAGAAAAAGAAAAGTCGAATGCAATGAAATATTATTATTATTATTATTATTATTATTATTATTATTATTATACTGTGAAAACAGTGAGAGACATGAAAACAATTTTGCTAGCAATAGTTTATACTGTGGTGTACTTAGAAATACCTTTGGATACTGAATACTGCAGAGTGCTGTATTGTATTTGGAAAGCTCTGAATACGTGAAAGATTTTAGACTTTCCTAGGCTGATTAAATTTTTAATTTTACTGGACCGTCCACTGTCTATTCAAACACTTATTTGAACTTCACACACGCCCTGGCGGTGGTGCCTTGTGACCAGATGGTCAGCTCACTCGCATGACTAGGATGACCAGTACTCGGGCAGTATCAAAATAAATAGAAAATGATAAAGAAAACAGAGAGAGAGAGAGAGAGAGAGAGAGAGAGAGAGAGAGAGATCAATAGGAGGATAAAAAAGGAAAAAAAGCACAGACACTAACTCACCAACCAAGCACTAGCAACAGATTCAGGTAAAGAGCGTTCATCTTCTATCTTTTTCACGGAGAACAACTCACGTCTGCCGCCTCTGCAAGACGGGTGAATTATGCATATTAAAATAATAATACAGCGAATAAAATACACCGAAAATCTATTCGTTATCCATGATGGGGAACTTATCTGCAATTGTGAACAGCACACATCATCTATAATTATATGTCTTAGATCCGTGCTACGTCGCCTGCCACCAAAAAGGGAAAATGAATTTGATCCTTTTTTTTTTTTTTTTTGGACAGTAATTTTCCTCATTTACTGAACATTTATTCACTAGTTCACAGTCTAGCTAAAACTACTAAACCATATTGCCAGACTGGACTTTATTAGCCCACAGTTTATTATGCGTACATTTATCGTTGAACTATGTCGATAGGTTTACGATATAATTCAATACAATTGCAACAGTCATGAGATAATGTTCACTTTTCCGAGTGCTTATTATATATATATAGAAGAGCGACTTCCCTTAACGGCACTTAACGTCATAACGCGCCAGGTTTCTTAATTAAAGTTCCCTGAAATTTGATTAATTTAATTTGACGAACGCGTTATCTGATCTTATGACTGGTTTTATTGTTGTTTATTTGCTCTCAGCTTTCTGTGTAAAGATGAAATTTATGTATAGGGGATAGGGGATACAAATAACACTCTTTATTTCTTAAGAGCAGTAAAAAAAACCTCTAAAGTACCAATTGAAGTGAAAGGTAGAGGTGGGACCGGACAGGGTTAAAAGTGGACCGGTTTCGGTCCATAATTTACTCTTCTCCTCCTGACATACACTTTGAGGTATTTAAGGTACATTCGTGAGACAGGACTATGTGGTGATTGCATGCCAATTCTTCATGAATTCTTAAACTTAAAAAGTAAGGGGTTCACCACAACCCTTTTTTCCCTGTGTGTGTGCATGTGTGCGTGCACATGTGTGCGTGTACAACGATTTTATTTATATTATCCATTAATAGTTGCCTAATGGTAGCATGTAAGGCGCTATATAAGAAGCTTATTATTATTATTATTATTATTATTATTATTATTATTACAAGTGTGTGTGTGTGCGTGCGCAAGCGTGTGTACGTGCGTGTGTGTGTGTTTGTGTGTGTATGGGGTCTTAATCTGTTGGTCGAAATTTAAAATAACATGGAATGATGCCTAGCCGTCTCATGCATTAATGCATGTACAACTAACCGTATAGTCTTTACGCCATTAGTGCCCAGTATTAGTATATGCAAACTTTAAAACAGACAGATTTTGTCTCACCGCCTGTAGGGCGCCACAGTTTCATTCTATAGATATTCGAAGTTTCTTGCATGACGGCATTTGACATTAATGATGCAATGGAAATCACAAACAATGAACAACTACAATACCTACAGATACATACTGGTATTTTAAGTAGTCAGGGGTAGACAGACAACAAAGAACATAATGACAGGAAGCCGGGGGGATGAAATAGTCTGTCACTTTCTTCTTTTTTCATTTTCTTTCGAGCCATTGAGGTCAGTTTTCAGAATCCTGCTTCTGCCCTTGAAACCTGTTCCATACAAAACAGGACACCAGAGTATTGACGGTTATCGAGCATGGAACATAAATTACGACATTCGTCGCCAGAGGACCAGACAAAGATGCGAATTTTAAGTACTCCGTATATCATTTCGGTGATACAGGTCTGTCTAAATGTGCAATCAGCATTCATTGGACGTAATCCTGGGCGCCTGGATTAAAATAATATATGAAGCGAGCGTGGTTTTCCAGTTACTTCTAGGCCCCTACTAGTTTCTTATACACCTAAAATAAAGTCGACAGGCCAAGTTATAGACCAAATTAATCTCTCTTTCAGCCAAAAAAGTTTTAAAACTGCATTTTCTTCAAAAATTTGGTCGTAAATTGATCTCCATGTATTTATCTGTCCCTCCAGTTCATAAAGGTTCGCTAATTGACTTTGTACTGCGCGCGCATTGCATAATCACTACTTTCACTCCGATCCCATTTAAGGATGTATATAGCTGCGTGCGCAACTGCATACTTCGTGCAATGGATGTGATCTCAACTACCACAATTCAGCAATGCAGGGTTCTTGGCGGAGGTGTGCGCTCATTAAGTGCTTTTCTAGTTATAAATATTTCATTTTTTAAAAATAAATAGTACATAAATTATATAAACTTCCTCAAGGAAGCCTTTATTAGCGGTTTTAGTAATTTGTAAAAATTCGCCCATATTAAAATACTGTTCAACTATTATGACATAATATGAGTATATTTAAAAAAAATGTAGAACAAGGCGTGAAAACTTGCTAAGTTGTGTTTGTGTTTGCGTTCTGGGACACGGGAAAATACAGTCTAATGCACTTTGATAAGAATGCCATTGAAGGGTTTGCCTAAGGTTGAGCGCCTCTCTCTAAGCAAGTGTACCGTAGAAACACCATACATGTATATACGATGTTGAAAGAGGTTACGCTTGCCACGCACTGACTGAAAAAACAGTCTGATGGCTGCCCGGTGTTTATTTCTAAATGAGATTATCTTGTTTAAGTAGAAACACACCAAGAACAGCAAAAGTGAGCAATATGCCGCCATCCACACCAGGGCTTGTCTTGGCCGCGCTGCTGACCGTAGCAGATATCCAGTCATCAATTTGCTGTTCTAGCAAATGGAGTGGCACCGCTCCGATTGAGAGGACCTGGTGATGATACTCTTTGGTGTCAAATTTAGACCCTTCAAGGAAAGAATGGCGCCATAAGAGTTTTGCAGAAACTACAAACAGTAAGTCATGCACATGTATATGTTTACGATTGAGCCTACAAAAGACACAAACTGGCAATTTTTCAACTATACGCCCTTTGAGCGGTACCCCTGAAAATGCATGCAGACATCTTATTAAGACTAAGACAATTAAAGTTATTATTATTTAATCCCAAGAGCTTAACACAACCACTGTGTCTGAATTAATACCGGTACCTAGTGCTTTTTCAGCACGGCGCCGCAGCTCTTTCAGTTTCATTTCGCCGATCTTGTACGCGCATGCCTGGCCGGGCCACGTGATGTAGCGATCGATCTCTATGGCGGCCGATTCTAGAGACATCTCGGTGTAGTTGGCCAAATACTGGATGGCCCGGTCGCGACTCCACCTAGGAGATAAATAAATGACAGTACCAACTATGTAAATTGTCTGATGAACTTGTTACCTAACATATTCTGTTCACTCTAAACCTAATTCTGGGTTAATTTAATATCTTTTTACATAACATATTCTCTTCATTCTAAACCCAATTCTGTGTTCAATTTATTTTACCAATTTCGCAAATTGTCTGAGGTAGGTTACTTTAAATCTAGTAGAGAACACTAGGATGCCGTTACATTTTACACAATTAAGGAGTTGTGCACTTTGGCGTCAGCATATTGATCATTTTACACCAGGTCGACGTTTGTACTGGTAGTTGGTGTGTGTGTGTGTGTGTGTGTGTGTGTGTGTGTGTGAGAGAGAGAGAGAGAGAGAGAGAGAGAGAGAGAGAGGCCGATACCCCATGACATGGAGACCAGTATCCACCACAAGACGCACCGCTCTGAAGATTTCATAGGAGTAGCGGCCAATCCTGTTTAACGAAATGATATGTTATGAATTGTGATAAAAGCATAGAATGTAATAAAAAGTGTAATATATCATAAATTCAATAGCTGTTCTATTATTCCTATTATCAACGTATTAATTTGTCTTAAATTGAAAAAAAAATAGAGGATAATGTTCCAATGCCTGTGTCATTTTTTCTGATTCATACAAAGACTGGTACTTAAAACTGATCTAGAGATTGGCTTACATTTCGTTGTTATCCTTATATGCGCCCATCTCCTCTCCCAGGTACTCTGCATAGAGACCCCAGCCCTGAAGGAGAATATACAATCATCAACGTACTCTGCGTTGCCTTGTTTAGATTTAACAAAAACAGAGGCGCCCTTGGAATGACATTGGCGCCCCATACAACTAATCTGTCGCACAGGGGATTTTACTGAGGCGCCAATATATCGTTCTAAGGGTGTTATACATGTAGTTTCTTTATCAAACGCCTGAATGCAAATGGGTGATTTTTTTTTTTTTTTTTTTTGTTTTTTGTTTTTTTGTTTTTCATCAATGTGTGTGTGTGTGTGTGTGCGTGTGTGTGTGTGTGTGTGTTTCGGTATGCGCCTGACGTAACTGACATAGAGAGTAACATGACTGACGCAAGGGTTTGGCAAGTATATTTACAAAACAACAAAAACCAAAAGCAAATAATCGGCATGGACAGAGAATACAATGTATATCCGTATCTTCGTGTGTAATGTACAGTGGTATCAAAAAACTACTTACCTCGCTATATGCTGTGTAGAACGGAAAGTTAAAGGGAGCTCGGCTGTACACGTCAATTAATGGGTTTCGGCGGAACTTGGGCAAATCCTTGTTAGCAACTAGTGCGTAACTCATCTAAAACAAAGATGATTTAAAGGTACCCACCTGTACTTGCAGTAAGAGAGGGAAGGTAGAGAGTTGTATACATTTGCTGTAATGCATATATATTACTACTACCACCAATTTCTTAAGCAACTCCAATAATATCCACATGGCAAAAATTACGCAAATTAATTACTCTTATCCTAAGTTATCTCCGTGTTCACTTTCTGATCAAATAAACAGTTATGACGTCACACTTACTGCCTGTGACGTCACACTTCCGTGGACGGAGATGTCAGTGATTACATGCATTAAGCACTAGAGTACCTGCATATGGTGTCCCGGGTTCCCCTCGTGCAATGAAAGCGCCATGAACCCCAGCTTCAGCCTGCAGAGAGAAATACACTGTATATTATCTGTGAATTATCAGTAGTTGCAGGACACAGTACACTAGTATAGAAATCAACATTGAAATTGAACATAGTGGTATCTTCAAGATGAAGGCTAGACTCCACTGGGCACAATACGTGCCCCTGCAGCTGGTATGATTCAGAAAAATCACCAATTGCGCGCGCGCGTGTGCGAGATATGATACATCAATATCTTACATCGTATAGATCTGCCCAGTCAAAACTAATATGATATGTAACTCAAGCCGTGCATTTGTACTGGTACAACAAGCTCAGATGATAGGCAGATTTGACACATGTGCGCAGCCAGCTGTATAGTCAGTGTATAGTTAAAATTAAACAAATATAAAAAAGTGTACTTAATGTAAATTTCTTCGTTTTCATGGCATAATCATTCACCTTATTACTCACTTTGTTTTGGGTTTGAACAAGTTCACCATGTAAATACCGGGCTTGCCAGCCTCGTTTCCGTTGAAATAATACGCAGCTGGCCCGTTGGACGGCATGGGGCGTATTCTGATAAAATATACATCAAGAGAGTTACAATATAAAGCAACCTTTGCCACATACATAATGGCAAACTTGCGAGTCTTTTTGGTGCGTTATAAAAGAAGGAAACGTTTTATTAATAAAACGCTGAGTTTTCATTGAGTTAATTTTTCAGCCTAAAACCATTAATTTAACATGTACTAGTACAGTACATGCATCACAACAGTGACTGTTCGCAACTCACTCGAGTTTGATTCCAGGGTCTATCTTGAAGAGGTCTTTAAGTTTTGGCTGAATTCTGTTTTCCACTATGTCTTCCACAAAAGCTAACAATTCCTCCTAAATAAAAGACAGAGTAAGACCCCATTCCCACAGATTTTAGATCGATCTATCCCCGTGGGGACTCTCACTAGATTACTGTCAGCTTAGCCGGTTTAAAGGTCTGTCCCGCCTTCTAAAAGCTGTAAGGGGGTAATTAACTTCCGTGCGCTGTCCGCTGACAGCAATTTAGCGTGAACCCCCAGGGAGTTAGGTCTATCTAGTTGGATCGATCTAAATCTCTGGGAATGCGCTCTTATTCTGAGTTTCTTAGCCAGTGCGGGCCCGATTATTCATTTCCAAATATCGATACTTGACTGCTGCCCTTATATGGAGCCACGGATTCCGTAAACGTCTGTCAAACTTCCCGTTCAATGACGTCAGAGTGATTATCTTGCACGTATGGAGATTTGAAAATGAAGAACGGGACAATGAACGGACATGAAATTCAAGACAAATATGTGGATGTTCTCAACCGTCTCCGCAAAGCGCATAATGTTTTTAATTACTTCCTCAGTAAGTATAAAATCACCAATATGTGCTGTCAAATAGAAATTTAACAGTATGTACTAAAACAGTGCATGAGGAAAGATAATCGTACACTAATCTAAAAAACGATAGATATAATAGATCCAAAAGGTATATATATATATGCTTACTGAAGTGTTGAAGTAAAATTCTGGATTCTGCCCTAGGCTTAAAATATATTCTCGGATAGTGCCATTAAAACCATTTTCTTTGATTATCTGAAAATATCAACAGTTCTTTGGTTTCAACATTTGTACATCACTTGTTCTTCCCTGCTGTCTCGTCACAATATACATTGCTTCCATCTCTCACAAATGCTTAACCAGTAATGATCATTAATGATTATAGAAAAATAGTGAATAAATTAAGAAACAAACAAAAGACAGACAAATAAATAAATAAGTAAATAAATAAATACAGAACGAACGAACAACCAAAAAAATAGATAAATAAATAATCTGGCAATTTCAATGGAATTTTATAAACTTACCTCCATCATGAGTGCAGAAATTCGCTCCACCTCCTCAAGTCCTTGCTTGTGAATTTCCTGCGGAGTCTGATCAGTCGATATGTAAAACTTCAAAGCGGCCTCATAATAAGCTGTGCCATTATCGAGTGAACCTACTCCATAGCCCTGCCTTGTATTGGGCAGATATTCCTGCAGCATAAACAATGCTCGAGTTATATCAAAATGATTCATGTCAAATCACCGTATAGATCTTAAAGGAGTAAATGAGTTATAATACTGATGCATCTATGAAGATCTACTATAAAGACATAACATATTACATATAACATCTTTATAGTTGATCTTCATAGGTGCATCAGTATTATAAATTATTATATAAAAATGATATAACTTTTTCCTAAAAAAAACACCAACGTAGATCATTGTGCCGCGATATGATATTGCGCTGGTACCGAATTTTTTCTACCAGTGGTCATGTAACTTATATGGGTAACGAATTCAGAATAACTATATAACCTGAGTGAGCGATTAATTCATATTAGCTTACCGGTACCTATATGTAGATGATAAAGTCAGATTTACTTACCTACGTGATAAATAATCCACATTAACTTACCTGGGTGATGACTTCACATTAACTTACCTGGGAGATAAAGTCGGACAGGTTTCGAAAAGCAGGGACCACCATTGTCTCAATGATGTCCTCAGCATCTCTGCGCAGACGTAACCTTCGTGCAAAAGCAGACCACATTTTACCGGTACATACACGTAAATCATTGCTTGCCCTACACAAACTATTTAGTGAACATTTTGTAACGGGGAATATCAAATCAAAAACAAGATCTAAAAGAACATATTAAGCTGAATTATCATTGTATGATATAAACTGTAGGACTAAAATGACAAATTACGTTATGAAGCTATGCACATTTACAGTTACATGTATTTGTATAACAATAAACCCATCAGTGTCAAAACAATTTTACTTTGTGGCGTCTGAAATATTATGTGCGTCGTTTAATCTGCCTTGGAAAGGTTTGAAGAATGTTGAGTTTTGGGTCGGAACATCTATTATTTGACTGGTGATTTCGTCGGGCACGCGATTCTGAAATAAGTAGGTTTGCCATTAAATGAACAACAAAAAACGAGAGTCAAGAATTTTTTTATTGTTTCAATGCCTCTTTGTGTCTTTGGTGGCAAGAGAAAATCTTCTAAATGTTCCAACTTATGGACTCATGTTATCTACCAGGCACTTACCATAGACGCACGGTGATTAGTTCTGCCCAAACGAATGGCCTCCTTCATGAGTGTTATCGTTTCACCAATCTGAAAATGTATTTGCATTGCACAGTAAACATAATTTTTTTTTAATTTACACAGAAACCGAAGAGCTACAAAGAAAGAAAGCAAAAATACATGTACAATATAACCCGATATAAATTTTAATTGGATTCTTTTGTGGAAGAAATCAGCAAATTTTATCATTTAATCATATCTTTATTTTACACAAATTTCCCATGCAAAACAAACCTGTCTGACGAGCGCTTTCAATCTGTTTAGAAAATCTTGGAAGTCGGTTTCCGTGTTGAAAGGTGTGCTGTCTATAAGAACACCCCAGTGCTTGTGTGGGCCCTCGAGGAAGTTGACAGGGGTTAGGGACCCATACCTGAAAAGAAACACCAGTGATTAAGAAGCCTACTAAAAGAAAGAAGGATTTAACTAATTTCAATCAGACATGTTGAGAAGTGTTCATGTTTAGGTATCACTACGTAGCTCCATAGTGAGCTACGATCACCAGAATACGTAATGCTTTTCCGACTATTTTTTATTACTTTACTTGTCTGACACCAATTTAACATACATGACAGGAGTTCTTTCTTTGTGCACACCTTTGGAATTTAAAATACCTGAGCAGGGCAAGCGATTGTGTTACTTAACACGCAAGCAAGGACTATAAAACAAATTTAGACAGAAAAAGGACAATCTGAGAAAACGGTTCTTCCAATTTATCAACAATATGCTGGTGGTTCCAATTTAACTTCATTTCTTCCGAGTCTTCTGAGAATGAACGAAAGTTGTTTTTCCTTTTAGTGTGTAGGGTGTGAACGCATGCATGGGCACAAGGAATGTTTTCAGGACTCAAGTATCACAAAAGAAAAATTCTGATAAAAATAAAAATACCTAGGAACATTTTGCTATTTTTCTAACCTTAAGCGCCCATAGTAAAAAAGCATCCTAGTAGGTAGCTGTCAATAAATACAAAGCTTAACTTTTAAATCAAGGGACTCATTGTTGACTGATATGTAACCCAAGGCAAAGACTACTTCAAAATTTAAAAAAATTATAATAATGAACACTACCTGCGCCATTCATATCCGTCTATGAATGTTTTAAAGATGTTCTGCAGCAAGTCATAAGTTACTCTGTCAGAACGGGACAAATCTCTGCGGGAGATAGCTCTCAACCTCCGCTGGAAGTCTTCTGTTTGAGCCTGAAATCATGCAAATAATCCATTTAAGAGCATATCTTTTTATTTCTTTCTCCTTTGGGTGGGTGGTCGGGGTGGGTTTTTGAACTGAAAATTTACTGTTATTTGCCAATCGATTTGCTTTTTTCACACAAATATATGCATGTAGAATATACACTGTATCTTGAGAGTGTTTCTATTATTCGGCTTCAAAATGTATCGATAGCTAGTGCATTAGCTGAACAAGAATTATGAGAGTTAACAATGAACTTTGTTGACTTAGGTTATGAGCACGAACTCCACTATGCTGCATCAAACAGATGAACATATAAAAATATATAACCACACAAGCAAGTAAACAAACATCATCATTATGTAACTGTACCTTATCTGCATCAAACTGCGCATGCGTGTAGTTACGTAAATCACCGTTGAAGCTGTAGTCCCCAAGAAAAGTGGCGACAGATGGCTCTATCTTCATTCGAAAGGTCCAGTAATCATTACTCAGAGATTTCAGCCGCTCCCTGGGACTTTCTAAAATTTGTAAAAATAAATCATTATACCCAACGTCCATTTAACATGACATCTTAAAGCGTTCCTAAGCGGACATTTTCTCTTGATAGGAAAACTGTAAGAAGCGAGTAAGTACACATTACTTTGACTGGCGGGTTTTATCCGTATATTACAATTGAAAAACATCTGTGCTAGAACGTCGTGGATATTCTCAAGAATATTCACTTTCTTGGCAGTTATACAACCAATGATAGCCTTCCTCTTTTCTGGGACAATTTCTTAAAATGATCAAACAGGGTGAAAGAGTATGTTGTTTTTATCAGCAATAACAGGTTACCAATATCCGCTTACTGTCCCCAAAAAGGCCTTCATGTAAATAACTAACATGTACACAACTCTACACACCTTAGTTCTTCCCAGTGCGAGGTACCCACATGTTGAACAATGCACACAATGAACCATTAGTAAACAAATAGTAGAATGTCCTACTAGTAGATAGGCCCCATTCACAAACAAAGTGGATCCACAGACTAACAGATCAGCGGATCAAATATGGCCAATCCACTTGAAAGCTTACCGCGTAATCCCCGCGGGAATCTATTCAGTGTCTATTTGGGGGTTCAGCGGCAAGCATTCAAGTGGGTCAAGTATATTTGATCCACGGATCTGTTAGTCCGCGGAACAATTCGTTCTGAATGCGGCATTAATTACTGCGGCTGCCGATAAGATAAACCTTTAGAACCTCCAAGAAAAATTAAACCCAGATGTTCACCCTATATGTATACGATATCCATGCAGTATTACATAGCACAAAAATCACCCATTCAAAATAAATAGGTGAGATTCAGCGGCCAGTGTGCTACTTCATTGCGTGCCAGCCCATTCATCCCCTTCCAACTGCCCAGCAAAACATAGAACAATGCCATAACGTTACCATAACATATTTTAATTATATAATCGTTATGGTAACGTTATAATAACGTTATGCGTTTGCCGCGCTGTCTGACGCTCAATTACCACTGATATTTTTTTAGAAAGAAATGTCCCCGGTGAAGTCTATAAAACCTCTATAAATGCTATGAAATATTACGCCATTAATTCACAGGTAAGCAAGCAACGTACCTGCTGTTACTTGTGACGCCAAGCAAACCGCATAAACTCCTAGCAAAAACATCTTCAGAAGTGACCAGGAACTAGTGTCCGGTACGACTACCAACAGTCTACTGTATTGGAACTATATATATGTATTTTTTCCGTGTCAAGGTGCGCCTTGAAATAACATGTAAAGAAAGTTGTAAATACGGCAGCTCTAGATCCGTGACCGCCAATCCTGTCTCCTGTATTTACGGCACTCGGTCATACATTTACTACCCTGCACACGAGGTAAAACTTCGCTTATTTCCCTGTTATGTACCATGGTCTGTCACTCTGTGAACTATGTCCATGTTTTATATAATATATATCTGCCCTGGAAGCCTATTTTAATAAAGTCGTATAACGTCGGCATACAGAACAATCTGCTCTCAAACGGCATTCCAACACGTCTTGGCGGTGACCTTAGCTTGTTTTTGCAATTCGCTTCTTAATTTAAGGGATTGTTTTCTAGCACCCCGTGACCCAGTTTTTTATGTGTTTTCTTACCAATCTTGGTTTCATCGTTAAATAGAGTCAAGTGTGACGGAGACGGAGTTCATGTAAGGTGCGCTCCTAAGGAAGTTAAGTCCGAAAAAGACAACTATTGTAAAGTGAACTGGGTGTAAACTTGGAAGGCATATCGTGTGTCCCGAGTTACAAATATTTATCTTGAAGATTCATGTCAATTCACCGTATAGATATTAAGTAAAAAAATAAGTATTAACCCCGAAAAAGGCCTAGGGGCTGAAAGCTTGGATTATATATGACATCTGTCAAGTAGATCTTCAGAGATGCATCAGTAATAATACAAATATTATCGTAACGTAATACACTTTAGTAATAACGTCTTTGTAACATGTTCACATTGAAAGTGCGAATACGGAACTAGAAGTTGTGAATCGTTCTGCTCATTTGCCCTCTTGCAATCTAGCTGTGAACGTGGATCGGAACCCCTAAAGCCCTGGCTAGTCCTGTGTAGACGCGGCAGGGGCCAAGATGCCCCCAGCGGCGTGTTGCATAATGCATAGAGAGCAGTTGTTGGTTATTATTGTACTCGGTATTACATTCTGTGTGTTATATTGTGCACACATGTCATCAGGTATAATGTAAATGGTGGAAGGAGGCTTGGTAGTAGGGGTAAAGGGGCGATTAAAGGCTGGATAGAGTCGAGGAAAAAGGGCGGAAAAGGTATGGGTAGAGGGGGGAAAGGGCGGAAAAGGAAGGGCAGATGCGGGGACTGAGGATAGCAGTGCGAGAATCTTTCTCATGTACGACCCCTATTAATACAGTGGTTTAAACTATACTTCAACTTTTTGGGCAATGCACAATAGGCCTATACAGGGAATTTGCATGTGCGTTGAGTTAGACGCGAGAGCGTATATTGTGTTAGGTGAGAGAGCATATAGATTGTGTTACGCACTGTCACAGCTCAGTGGAGTGATGAAGTCAAGGTTGGGCAGAAATTATCCCACCACTAAACGTGCAACTATCAAATTACCAGAAAAATATCTGTATAAATCTAGTGAGAAAAGGGTACGATTGTCTTAGGTGTGAGGTACTACGGGGCCTACAATAGTTTGTTTCATAAGGATTTTACTGGGGTTATAGATAGTAAACAGCGAAGTGAAATTCTCATTGGTGTGAACATCACAATCATGGATGTGTTCCTCTTACACCTGCGTTTCCTATGTTTTGAATGGTTGTAAAGCTAGCATTCAAGGTTTGTAGTTTGTGAAATGATTCACTGGCTTTCGCTTGGTCTAAAAACTACTGCAGATTAGTCACGCTCATGTGCTTTAAATATAGGTTAAACTCTAGTCTGCTTACATTAAGAAAAATCTCTTCGACGTGCTGAAACTAACCGAACGTTTTATGTTCCTTCTTGTGATAGGATTTTTTTCCGGAATATAAGCACATACAAGCACCATCGGTGAAAAGAAGGAACACCACCTAAATGTGACAAAAAATCAATAAACACATACATGTAAATACTGACATATACATGTAAAAAGTGCCAAAAAGACGATCGAAGGAGATAAACCCAAAAGCATTTATAGCTAGACATTGGACTTGTATAATGCAAAGGGTTTGCTTTTATATAAAACACATTCCATCTCCGTGTAGTATTTCTTCAAGCTTTTTTACCTGGTGCACGTGCCACATAGCTTTCATGTGGAGAGGTAAGGAAGTGGTTTATCAAAGGTTAAATGCTATCGCCGGGAATAACAACAGCAACAGCTGATTTATTTTTGCCATAGATTAAGTATCGCCAAAAAATAAACAGGGTGTATCCAGTTTTATTCAGAGTGATGGTATTGACAAGGTAATACTCATACGTCAGATACGTGTATTTTGAAGAACGTTAAATACGCAAAATTATAACATGGTTAGAAAATTCTCTTACTATTTGTAACACCACTTTAAAGTTACTTATGTCTCCTTCGTTTTATGAATAAAAACCAAGTTATTTTCGCGATAAAATTCATGTTAAACATTGCACAAAAGCCTCGAACTGTATTAGCTACTTCTTTGCGCTGTAACTGTGCAAACGCTCCGTCCGTAATTCTGGCAGCCGAGTGCGTTGCCTCTTTCATCCATTGCTGCCGCCTCTCATGTTTCAAGGTGGGCCGTGATGTGTACGCGCTTACCGTATATGGCAATGCGGATCAAACAGAGGCAGCTGACGAGCAGCATGGAAACCGTCGTCTGCCTCTAGAGGGGTCTGGTACGTGCTTTTTCAAACCAATGACGAGTGCTATAAATCTCATTTTGCCGAGTTTTTGCGATGATTAAATTCTCGTAAAGGACAATAATTTGGAACTGCGTGTAGGCCGGCAAAGTGATGACGTCAAATGGCATGACCTTTACAGAAAAGCTCCCGTCCAAAAATAGTCGACATACCTGCAGCATTAGTTCTTGGCTATGGATTGCATTCAGGTTTGAAGTGGAGCTCTGAACTGAAAGCTGTTCTAAATATTCCGCCATATTTACCACTCTGAGTGCAATATTAAGCTTTATTACCGAGGACCAGACGTGTACAGATTTCATATTTGAGAGAGGATCCGTCCCGCGCTAACTCCATTTACCCACCTGGAGGCAGTCATTAAAACATCAGAGAATTAACAGGACTGGGCCTCGTATCAGGTAATTCTCTCGGACGTCCCTGATAGCTTTTAAAGACGCTGGACTCAGAATTAACTCTCTTTTATAGAGAAAAATGAGCTCCCAGGACGAAGAGGAGGGGGCTTGCTCTGAGTATGTGCCACACGCGTGGAAAAAGGGGGTGTGTAACATTTGCTTCAAACCTGAGAGCGAACACGAGCCGGCAGAGCCAGCGCCCGTTCAGGTGGAAGAGAAACCAAAGGAGGACAAGAAAAAGAAAACCGAAGCGGTCACTCCAAAGAAGAAATTTCAGGTAAACAGAGACTTAATTCCAGAGAAAAAGAGTCCGTGGGGTGACCCTCTAAAAAAGAAAAACGGCAAAGCAAAGCATGAGGACACACAAAAAGCCAATGGGGAGGCTGCTAAAGCAAAGGAAAAGATACAGGAAGTAACTCAACCCGAACCGGAACCGGAACTAGAATCAGATCAGCCGAAGGCGTGTGAAAAATTCGAGCCTAGCGCCTGGAAAAAGAACGTGTGTAGAAACTGTTTTATGACACCTGAGGAACATGCCCCGGATCCGGAAGAGGAGCCCGCGCCTGCGCAGACCACTCCTCAGAAAGACAAAGGTAGCAAAAACACAGGCAAAACTTCCAGAGGAGGGAAAACTGAAGGAACCAAAAAGACTGACGAAAACGCTGAGCCGCCAAGGCAACGGAAGGGCGTTCCGTTGTGGAGATTACTGAAGTGATATAAGTATCACCTCCTAACTGTGATATAAGTTTTTTGCGCCGATCTTATACAGTATTGCTGTTGGACCATCCATTACTGCCTACAGGTACCATATCAAACACCTGGCCTACTAATACAACGTACTGCTGACTGTGTTTTACCCCCGATCTTTCAGGCTAAGAGACCGCAAGCTGAAGTCTAAGATAGCTCATAGACGAACATATGCTGACAAATTTGACACAACATTTTAAAATCAACGAGTAAGAGAAAGAAGGAGAGATAGGGAGAGCAAACTGGAAATGAGGTGTCTCCTCAGGTTAAAGTGTTTCAGAAAACGTTTAAGTCTTAGCCTACACTTGTGCCGTACGTATGAATCTGGCAAAACGGCATCTTTCAAATGAAACAATGGTTATACGCGTAGAACCTTGATGGAATCGCCACAAGTATTGACTTTTATTTTACTAAGTGAGAAAGTGCTTCATATGCACCTACACCTGTATAAAACAATGGTGTGTGCATCAGAACATTGTATCAGCATCTAGCTTTTTACAGTCCCAGCATCAGGGCCTTCTCGTGAATTGTAAACGGTGTCAACCATAAAAATATAATACCCATCATGACTATACTTATTCTTCGTTGACGACGCAATCATTTGTTGAGCATCGATCAGCAGCAACGTGGGATTACACATGGCGCCACGTGAAATCCTGGAAATCTCAGTCACCATGTGAAACATCGAGTTACAAACTGCCTTTAAATATTGAATTATACTACGAAAAATTTAAAGCAGAATTATACCTATATATACGTGTTATAAAAGCTGTAACTAAAATGTTGCATTTGTCTTTACGTCTTCTTTGCTCTCCGAAGTAAACAAGAGGACAGTATTATCCGTGCCTACTGTATGTAATAAAATATTAAAACTACCTGGTTATAATAAAAGGCAACCTGCGTCAGGTTCATACCTGTGCTATTTGCGTCCGTTTTGTCACGTACTATAAATATACATATACCAAGCTCTTTTGAATCTTTCCCTTGCAGAAGCGCATGGTATCCTTATCCCTTAATTCAGCTAGTGGAAAGAGTGCGGTATTTTCGTTCTCGACACAAACGTTTGTGGATACCCTCTAGCTACTTAAAGCATTTTGGTCTGTAGCATTTGGTATGCATGTCATCAAACACAAGGCAAACACGATTCACTATAACATACAGTGAAAAGACGCAGAATAAATGGTCCAGACTTTAACCCAAGGTTGGGGTGAGTGGCGCCGGGGTGGGGGAACATGACATAGTGTAGAAAATAACAGTTGTGCTTCGCTTACATGCTCATGTATATGCAGAGGCTCACGCGAAAACAAGATCTCAGTGGTTGGTTTTCTTTTATTCTAGGGCTTACATTTTCCTCTAACAGCCGGCACCTGATCAAGTGACCGTAGAACTGTCTTTAATGTGTTAGATGTGAAAAAGATCGCGTCTGAATGTGCCTCTAGCGCAATTTCTATTGCAGTGCATTCCTTTTACATATCCCCTCGCTGACTAATGTTTTCTTTTTTCACGCTCACCACCACTGGAATCTGTTTTGTTATTCTCAGTGGCAATAGAAAAATGTTTCAAAAGATTTCCTCCGAGGGCATTCTAGGCTTTAAGTTAAATTAGCCAACTAAGCACAGATGCTTATTGCTGTTGATGATGATGATTAGAACAATAATGAAATGACAAAAAAAAAACATTTAAAAAGTTGATTTCCTTTGAAAACTTTTATTTTGCAGATTATTGAAAAATATGGGAATGCTTCTTAAATTGAATCTTTAATCAACTTTCTTCGCGCTGAGTCTAGGTCATTTGCAAGCTTATCCCTTCGTTTTGTGTCTTCGTTATTCGATCAAAAGTTGTCACTTTTTCTAGTTTTTTGCTTTTCTGGCAAATGGCAAACAATTGTTTAGAAATTCCCTTACAAACCTCGACAGAGCTGCACCCTGAAGTAATATGCCATGCTCTGTCTGTTGTCGCTAAGTTGTGAATCGCCTATAAGACAAATATATTGAGTCAGTCACTGTACATGTACATGTATATCTTCAGTCTAGCAGTCCAACCAATCTCAACCTCTATACCTATAACTTATTACATTCAAAAATGGCTTTATTATAGATAACCTCTGTACAACACACAGACACACAAGCTGCAACAAGAGGTAGCGCAGAGGTACTCAATATAAAACACATTTTGCTCTTATGGACCTATCACCAGAAAAGTTGGCAACTGGTTATGAGGTTAATGTCACATTACACTGCACTCGCTTGTCTATCACGCGTATAAACTCTCACCGTACTTGGCAAAAACAATGTCCTATATATGTACCACAAGTACATGTACAAACAGGTGCAGGGTTATATACACAGTGTATTTCCCCACTGTCTGCCAAATTTCGCAGCAATCTCAAAACTGGCTTCGTGACTCCATAAATTGGTCCGTTGCAGAGTGCAGTGCCATCTACTAGACCGGGAGAGAGACGCGCGTAGAATAAGGACTCTTAGACTGACGTCATGTATATTGAAGACTCTTAGATTGTCGTCATGTAGAATTAGGACACAGACACTGACGTCATCCAGAACGAGGAGAAACTGTCACGTTGATAGCGGCAAACTAGAGTAGCACGTGCATTCTTGATAGTACTGGTATATTCATGTTACAGCTTAATTCCTTTAGCTAGAAATCTTGAATTATGGATATACTACATTTACTGCAAATGAAATCAATCAACTTCGTGTTCTCCCCAAGGGAAGAGAGCTATTCTATTATTCATCGCAATATTCTCGGCTTTCATGTACCGTTTTAAGAATGAGGGAGGGGGCGGGGGGGGCAAAAAAACGTGCCGATATTCGTACCTGTAATTTAATTATTTTTTTCGTTTGTTCAACAGATGCATAACACCACTCTCGTGTCACCTGTTTTTGTCTTTTTGTTTTTAATTTTATATCACGCAAATACAAGACTTGTGTTGTAGGTTGTTCATTTTTATTAAGCCAGTGGCCCGTGTATGACATCCTCATCTTAAAAAACTACTTAATTGCTATCCTCTGCACCTTTACCTTCCGGCATATATTTCACAAAAAAACTTATTTCATCTCACGGTGTACATAAAGAGCCAGCTAGCGTTCCTTTCGCATAATTAAATGTCATTACGCACGCAGATGATGGACGTTGCGGACACAATGGTTGGAGTGACCACATCATTGAAACTCCACGTACAATTAAGTCCAAGTCCGCTCGCTCTTATTTCCCATTGACGGAAATTGAACTGAGGAATATAAAACACTGCTGCGGTTGAGATTTCTTCATATTTTGTAATTCTTAGTCACTCCTCCTCTGAGATTGTTCCTGGTGCGTTCTTAACCTGTATGAATCGTCTGCCGCTTTCTTTCATCATCGTCTGCTATCATGTTACTCCACGGCGCGTTCCCTATATGGCCAGAGCGGCTAATCTTCTGGCCCGCGTTCGTGTTTACTTAGGAGGAGGGATTTTTATACTGTTCAATGTGGTGAGCAATATTGTTGGTGCTGCAAGGCCTATTTCTAGGAATTATTCCCGCGGAGCTGGCTGTCGCGTAGCGGGTCTACCGACCTGTAACGGAGAAAAACACAATCTTTTTATATATGAACTTTCTCCACACCTTCTGTGACCTGTTGGCTGCGTACGCTCCCAGTGCTGGAAATTCGCGTTCTCCGGGGAAACGGAAAGATGACCCAATTCCGTCTGAAACCAAGGTAAAGTTATCTCCACGCGGGCAACGCGCTCTCTGGAAACCCATCAAGTTACGTGTGGTGGAAGGTGGAACGCGGAGAGGGACTGAAAGGTGAAACAGTTTGTCAGAGGGGTCACGGAGTCCAGCGCGAAACAAACGCCCAGGGCACCCGCGAAGCAATGACCCTTAAGATATGTACGGCTTCTACTCAGATGATACTTTTGTAGACGTTTCTACGGCGTGAACGGTGCATGCAATTAATCACCTGCGTGTTATTACAGCAGACGACTTGCCAGGTGCCTTCCAGGCGCCGAATCCGCCCATTTCTCATTTCTGAAACTGCATACACATAGGAACGCGAATCACAGACAAATTATAAACAAAAAGGGGAGGGAGCAAACTAAATAAAACGTTTCAAACCCCCCACAGTTTCCTTGTGATAAAAAGAAAGCACTGAGTGACCAATGCCTTATTACCACCCCCATACCCAGCTGCCGTGACCTCCAAAACAAGAAAGCACGGGGGATATCACGTTACATATAGCAGCTTCAGCGTCAGGTGCCGCGGGAAGGTGTATTCCAAGTGTCTGGGATTACAGGCATAGTTTGAGTGAAAGTAACGACCGCGGTGAGAGAGAGCAATGGGGAAGGAGAGGCAACCAAGTGCCTGAGATGTGTTGTAAACTTGTGCACTGGAACGCTCAGGTGGACGTGCAGGCCGCCTTTTCTCACCTGGCCTAGAGAAAACAATGGTCGGCAGGGGAACTATTAAGTTTGCTATCAGCACAGATTCGGCAGCGCGCGGAAAATTCGAGACAGACTTCAAGTGTTGATAATATTGGGCTGATTCACAGTATTTGGCACGGTGAATAGTGGGAAGGTGCGGGTATATGAGAAAGCCGTTACGCATAAGATTGAAATAGTCCAGAGGATAAAGATGTACACTCGCTAAGCCTCACCCATAAGCACGGATTTGCCTAATATTCGCTGTTGGATTTAATCATTTTTCTCCAGGAGGCTACGTTTAGGGACGGATCGCTGTAAACTTTAGAAGTATTGGAGGCTGCTTTCCTGTTGTTTTTCGACATTATTTAAGCAGTTTTTTCTTCATTTAAACGTGTACGTGGCTGACCAAGAGCAATTAAATCGGTCAGTGTATGTTAAGTCTCCCATGATAACACGGAAGACAGTGAGATATCCCGGCGCGTAGTGAGACCGTATACATACAAACACACATACACACAAACAGCCGCTGGAATTACTACGATCGATATTGGGAGGCATTTAATAACCGTACGTACGGCTTCGTGATGATGAGTTCATCGGAGGACGAGTTAGAAGACTTTGAGCCGTGCGAGGGTTTCGAGCCGTCAGCGTGGAAGCCACACATCTGCAGAAACTGCTTTTTAACAAAAGAAGAACATGAAAGGCAAGAGGCCGAGAAGCACGCTAAACAACAGCAGGCCGAGGTGGCGGCTGGAAAAGATGGAAAAGCGGCAGATTCGACGAAGGACGTCGGGAAATCAGTTCAGTCTATAGTTCAGAGGAGAGGATTCACGAAGCTATTGGAAACCGATAAAAAGGATGACTCTAACAAGGACGCTGCGACAACAGCGGGAGACGCTAAGCCAAAGGTGAAAGGGACAGCTGGCGCCGTCGCGGCCCGCTTGGAACGCTTTAAAAAAATCACACCTGACGCAAATAAAGCCGCTGGTGACAAACAGGAAAACGCGACACCTACCGCGGCAACAGGTAAACAAAACGATGTCAAAGATTCAGAGAAATTACATGGAGATTCAGAAGCGGACGACAAAGACGACGGTGATACATCTCCGGGTGAGAGTCCAAAGTCCTTCCGGGACAAGTTAAAACTGTTTCGTGGTATTAATAACGCGCGGACAGGTGAGAGCAGCATCATGCCAGCAGGAAGTAAAGGATCCGCAGCCACAGGTGTACCAGCAGGTCCCGGTCAATTAATAACTGCGGGCAAAGCAAGCGTTCCGGGAGGTGCTGGAAAAAGTAAACTAGACGCAAAGGGTAAACCTATTTCTGAAACGGAGAGGAAATCTGAGCTGAAGGCACATACCAGTGGATTCACTAAAGATAAATCCTCTGATTCTCCGTCGAAACCACCGCTATCGTCTGCCACTGCTGCGGGTAGGGCAGGTGTCGCAAACACAACATGGCCGTCTCTCGCGCAAAGTGAGGACCGGTCGCCTGGTTCCTCCAGCCTCAAGGAAGGAGGGACGCCTTCTCCCGGGATAGGAAAGAAAAGTCCCGTGGAAGAAGGTGCTTCGAAGGGACTAATTAAGGGAGATAGGTTTCCGGGAGAACTCCCCAGGGGAGGCAAAGTCGAGCGCGTTCCGTCCTTCGGTTTACGTAAATCTTCAAAGGAGAAGACCACACCTGAAACGAAAGCCGTTAACGGCCAGGGTATCTCTAACGGTGCCAAGAAAGCGCCAGATACTAAATCATCGACAACAACAACAACTGAGAAGGATAAAAACGGCAAGAAATTAACCGGTAGCAGTGGTACGAAAACACCCGAGTCTCCCAAGGACACGCTATCAGTGAAACCGTTTGGGCAGCAGTTGCTACGGAAATCTCCTGACAGGTCTTTGGAATCGCCTGTGAAGGGTCGCCCTGCAGCTAAAACGACAGGTCAAGATAAACTGGGCAAGAAATCGCCATCGTCACCAAAAACTGTCCTCGAAAATCAAAAGCAAATTACTAAAACAGAACGGATATCAACCGAGAAGGTACATCATGAAACAAAGGCGGCGGCGTCTCAAACAGATCCCCCGCCACCATCCGACGCTCTTAAGAAGTTGGAGGAAGAAAACAAGACGCTGAAGAAAGACGTTGAAAAGTTTAAGTCTCAATTAAAAATAACAGAAGATTCAAAGAAAAAGATTGAAAAGGAGCGCCAAGTTGCCGACACACAAGCACGAGAAGAGTCTACAAAACAAAAGAAGCTCGTAGAAGACTTACAAAATCAGATCAAACAAGCTGAGGATTCAAAGAAAAAAGCGGAGAAAGAATATCTTGTCACCGTTGGCGAATTGGAGGAGGAAACAAAGCGACTTAAAAAGGAAGGAGAAGAACATGAACGTAAATTGACGGCCGCTGAAGAAGACAAGAAAAAAACAGAGAAGGAAAAGGAAAAACTTTGCGAGTCGTCCCGTGTTTTACAAGATGACAAGCGGAAACTCCAAAAGGAAGTAGACGAGCTACACATTCAGCTAAAATCCGCAGAAATTCAGCTAAAAACATCGGAAAATTCACAGAAAAAGTTACAGGCCGAGAAGGAATCACTCGAAGTGAAAAAACTTAAGAACGAAATATCTGCTCTTACATCGCAACTTAAAACTGCCACAGATGAGGCAAAGAACCGCGCAGAAAAAGAAAAAGAAAGAATTGATAAATCTCTGAAAGAAGCACAAGAAGAAAATAAGAAACACAATCAAGAGGTAATAAAACTAAAACAGCAGCTTAAAGCTGCAACAGATTCTACGAAAAAAGTAGAAGAAGAGCGGTCTAGCGAAAAAGCTAAACACACTAAACAAATTGCTGAATTACAAAAGGATATAGACTCCCTTAATGGTCGTATAAAATCCGCCGAAGAGCTCAGTTCAAATCTGGAAAGGAGTAACAAGGAGCTGACAGAAAAACTACAGGAATTGGAAACGAAGTACAGCGAAATGGCGGCCAAGAATACGGGAAGTGATGGCGACACAGAGGTCAGTAAACTCAGAGAGGAGAACGCCATATTGAAGGAGGAAATGGAGGAGATGAAAATGGAAATGGACGAGATTCACGACCAGTTCCGTGAGGAGGAGTCCGTCGAATTACAGGAGTTACAACGAGAACTCGAAATTGCCGCCAAAAATTGCCGCATCCTGCAGTTCAAGCTGCGAAAGTCGGAGCGTAAGAATGACCAGATCGAGGCTGATAAACAGATGTACGAGGAGCGTATACGTTCGTTAGAGAGTCAGTATCAGAGTGCGGAGGATTTACAACACATCCGGGAACTTGAGGAGGAGTTGAACTGTGCGAAGGAAGTTTCAATTCGCCTCAACGAGGAACTTGAACTGGTTGAGGAGAGACGAACGAGATATGAGGAAGAGAACGAGAAATACCGAGAGCAGATACGAGAATACGCCAACAGGTTGTTGCTGTCAGAAAAAGAAACCAAACGACTAACGCAGGAGGTGAGTACCCGTTTACCACTTTGTGAATATTTCAGTATTTATTTCTTTTCTTGTTAATTTTATTGCAATTATTTCGTTTCATGTTTAAAAAATGTTTAAATCTTTACCGCGATTTCATTCATCTAACCTAATATTCTGCCTCCATCTTGTTTGGTTGAAGCAATGGCAAGGTGCCAATAGCCTAGGCTAACAGTAAGTTTTCTGAAAAAGTAAAGTTGAACAAGTGTGTGCAATTTGCCAATATCAATCAATTAGCCACCGATACAGGAAAAGAGAGCCAACACTGTATTCATACAGAACAAACAGGTTAAAACCATTACACCTTCGTTCTTTATGAATATCCTTCACTGCTCTTTGATATTGGCTAATTTAGGGTATACATTATTTCGTTCAATAACGTCAACTTGAAGAAGCATTAAGAATTGTGCCATTAATCCGGTGTGCTCTATTCTGTGTCCAAGCACCGAGTGCCCACTTAAAGAAGCTGTTAGCTAGAAATAGTGATTCAACAGACGGTATATTGGACTGGTAAATGTGTACAGTTCCAGTACATAGTGAAGAAACAATATGTATTCTAAGCTTGATTCTTCGACCAGTGTTCATATTACCTGTCACCTCCCCCCCCCCCCCCACCCCTCCGCCACAAACACATATACATTAGTGTATAGATATGGTTCTAGTTCCAGGTAGATACATAGGGCCTACATTATGAGTACATTATTTATCTTCGATTTAAAGATTGGACGTTTGGCAATTTCATGACATCGAGGTTATTCGAATTTTGTATATCTAATAAACGTAACGTAACTAACTAACGCACACATTTCCAACAATACGAATCCAATGTTGAAAATCTTATCAAACCTTCAACTTTCATTGTCTTTAACAGTCTGCCTCTCCCTCAATCAATCAATCAATCTCTCTCTCTCTTTAATCGCTCGGGAATAGTCAGGTTTTATTAAAACTGTTAGTTCAACCTCATCATCTTTTCGTAAACACAGTTTCGATCCTGAAACTATTATTCTACCTCGCACGTAAGGAACCCAAGAGTAACATGAGATGGGGAAGGCTAGATGTTAGTCAGTGGTGATCTCAGCTGTGCTATCCGTAAGACACATTGTTTAGATCCTGAAACTATTGTTATCGCTGTGTTTAAAGTCAATAGGTGTCATTTGAAGAATAAGGCAGAGATCTCAGAATCTTGTAGAATCTCATAGAATCTTGGAATCTTGTCCAGGTATAATAAAGACAAGGACGGACACCTGCATTGTTCCCACCTCTTGTAAGCTCCTTTATCTCACGGTCACAGCTAGCTTCATATTAATCTCTCTTCAAATCACAATGACAGTTGCAATATTGATGCCGTGTCCGTAGGCTTGTTATCATTGTACGAAGTCACACTCAAAAGCATTTGAGTTCAGTATCAGATAAATTGGAAGTGAAATGACGTGAAGTCGGTCACAGTATATCTTAATATCAATGCTTTCGCAAATTGATTTGTTCAGGAACCAAGTGACAAATGGCCATTAATGCAATGTTTCGAAACCTGCTCTCATTGAACGTCTCGAAACTGTGTCTTTGTTATTGCACACCAAACCCCCTCAGGCGTGTGAAGTTTATTATTATACACTGATATTACATGTAGTGGATGGGGATCCACCTGAGAGCTTGAAAACTCACATTAATCTGGGATCCAATACACTGGGTCCTAGTACAAATGTAGACTTGGTCTTGATTGGCCGCAGGGAGTATGGTTATACCGTGTGTTCCTCACTTATGTTTAGCATCGCGGAACCCGATTTAAGACTAATGATGGATAGTTGGAGATACCTGGCGTTGTGCAACACGTATTTACAAAACCCCAAAAGGCGAGAGCTATTCCCGGGACTCGTGAACTTTTGAAAGGCACAATGCACTGACGTTGCTCCGTGTGTTTCAGAAATGGATTATTTGCCTTTTATGCCGATATGATTCAGGAAGTAATCAGCTAATACGTTTTTTTTTTTCAATATAACCGCACTCTCATTGTGTGTGTGTGAATGTGTGTGAGAGAGAGAGAGAGAGAGAGAGAGAGAGATGAGTGTCAAAATTAATGCACGTAAATACAGTAATATCAGTACCAAGCTTCGATGCCTATCGGTCATTTAATAACGATTTTATGGCGGTTACTCTTGGTTAATGTACGTTATAGCCACACTGAACTGAACGCCTAAGTGGGCAGCTAAGTGCTGTATAAAAGCTTCGAAACGGAGTTGTCCTTTTACTCGATCATGGTAAAATTTTTGTTGTCACATATTGGAGGATGGAATCGCTTCTCATGCCTAGGGTTCATGCACTTTATTTTGATATAATATGAAAGGATACTATGCGAATTTCGAAAGGTCACGAAGTCGTATTTTTGTCTTAATATCTTGCAAAGCAACTTATGTGTCCCAAATGAGGCCTTAAAAATGATCAAACCCCTCAAATAAAAGGAACGTGATGTCCGTATTTCCTTTCGAAATGTCAAGAAGACTGGTCAGACATTTTAAACTAAATTATTTAATTAGGAATGGTATAAAATTTCGAATCCAAGTGCAGGAATAGGCCGAGCAATGGTTTCAAAGTAGCAGAATATGTCATTTTTCTCAAGGGAAATTACATTTAACGCGAAAATCCCGTAAAGGAAATCTTTAAGAACTGAGCTTATTTTCTCTTTGAGATTTCTGTAGTCTTTTCTCCAGTGTTGATTAATTACTGCAGTATCTTGTTATATGTGTCATCCATCTATCATACGGAAATCTAGACTATTTGGGTCTGGACGCCAAAGATCCCATGCATGATGTATATACATGGGACGATCCTTTTTATGTCAAAGTCACAATATTCCATCTTAATCCGTGTACATACAGCTGGTTACGCGGCACTGCCACACGTGTAGCAAGCGTGCAAGGTGCTCGTGTAAACAGCAGATCAGAATGTCCAGCCGTGAATGAAGTTTTATACGCTCGTAGCATATGTAACTGCCACAGGACTTCACCAGTCCTGCACATTGAGGAACTTTGTAATATTAGCTTTGACGGCACAGTTTATTGCTATACGGATCGCCCGTAGGGAGTCTGTAAATCGTTTTCAAGTTGAATAGGTACATATAATATTCATTGATGATTAATATTTGTTTTTAATAGTATTATGTAACTGCTAGGTCATTGAATTCATAGCAAGTACACGAACCCATTATTATTATTATTATTATTATTATTATTATTATTATTATTATTATTATTATTATTATACCAAAGCATAAGGGCAGACGTTCTGCAGATTCCAAACAGACCGAAAAAATTAATCCCCATTTCGTTCCCAGTATGGCAGTTTGAAAAGAGACCGGATTATATTGAGAGAGTGTGGGAAAGCCAGCAGCGAAACTTATAGTCATTTTATCCTTGACTAAGGCCAACACTTCATAGTTGACTTAGAGCAGCATTGTATAACACCAATACAGAATTGATCATGAGCATGCTTTTCTATTGAGTGCCTCCCATCTCATGTATACAGCGCACCGGCTAAATGGTACTTTTAACAAAGGATCAGAAATATGAATAAAATCTGTCAAAACACGTTTAATCAATGAAATACATGGATAATACAAAGCACAGAATAACCCAGAAAATAAAGGTCGCGAGTGATTTTTTGCAGTTTCATAGCTCCATAAGAATAACGGATGATATTTACTCTGGGCGTTATATATTGGCAATAATACCGAAGACTTAAATAACAAGCTTAAAGCAAACATTGAGTTATGGCTGGCCAGGTTCGTGCTGTTTTAACATTCCTATGCTCCCAGCCGTGCCTCCATATCTACGGACACGGTTCGTCGATTCATATATGCCTAAAGTAGATAGGGAGTGACGTTAGTCATCTATTACTTATTGAAGTCTCGGGATTAATTGGCAAAATTATCGACAAATGAAGTAGTGGTTAATTACCTACTTGTTAACTCAATATTTTATTTATTTCTATTTGATTTTTTCTTTCTTTCCGTTTTAGTCTTTGTCTGGTCCATTTTGTGTTTTTCTTTAATTTTCCTTATATCAATTATTTTCATTGAGTTAAGATTTTATTTGTTTTCTGTTGTACGACTGATTTTTTTCTATTTTTCTTATAAAAGCTGGTGTAACGCCAATTTTCAGTAAAGGCTTAACAATTCCATTTCCAGAAAAACAGGCAGTTTTTTGTTATTCAAAATGTCTTACTCTGACTAACATAATTTCAGTAAAGAGAACCATCTCTCGAGCTTAAGGTGTGTAGCTAAAACCAGACCAGCACACGCTTGCGTCTCTCACCAGAATAGACTAAACATAGTGGTCGCTAATCACGGCATTAATATTCTCTCAGCTGTAGCTCACCTGTCGAAGCATCCAATCTACCGAATGGAACTTGGTTAAACAAGTCTTGAACAGCTGGGAGGCTACCTATTTCGCTTAAACAACACCTGACATTTATACGCCTGCTTTTAATTCAGGCGCACATAAGATATTAACGAATCCTTATATTAAAAAGAGAATAGATAAATAAAATTGACCCAGTGATTAATAAACTCGCGGCAGTTCCTTTCGCGGCGCGTGAGAGCCTGATAAAACACCACACTGTCTAGTGGTACGTTATTGGAAAGCGTGCACCTGTTTGTGGAGTGGATAATTGTTTTCGGGGGACATATTGCGTTTCTGGAGGGTACAATTTCCCGTGGAATTGATTAACACCTCGAGAGTGGTAAATGGATCTAATGAGTTGGTTATTAGGTAGTGAGGAATGCATTTTCCTGGCAACATCTTTTAAGATATAGAGATAGGAATGAAATTCTCGGCTTGGTTGCAATAAAGGGCGACCCTGGCAGAAGCTTCATGTTTTTGTTTATCCTTTGCATTGTGTATGAGCCATTATGGTATCGCCTCGTTGACGGTGTCCATTCATATACAATATATTAAAGAGCTCATGATAATATTGTGTTTCTGTTAGTTAGATTTCGGTGTACATTATAATATATACTTAACTGTTGGTTGAGCAGTGACGCCCTTTTTTTTCAGATTTAAAAGCACGACAATACCTAATTATTGGGATTGAGAGGCCTACTCTGATCATCGCCTATATTGACTAATCTTATTTCATTCTAACGCTCATGTGTTACTAAAATGACTTTACAAAGGATGTTCATAGACAGCAGAGTGCAAAAAAAACTCAACCTCGTGTTGAACTTAATTGCTAATCTTGAGATTTATATGAGCAAGAAACCTGTAACTGAGTTTGGATATGTTCTCAATGTTTATGACTCTATGAACTTTTCCCATCGGAAGGTATCGTGCGTTTAGTGTATGTACGCCTTTTTCTCATTAGGATATAGCACTGGTAAACCATATACACTTTTAGGCAATAGGTGGTATACACTTAATAAGCAAAATTCACATGAACAGTATCTTATGTAATGTTTCATGTGACATCCATATGTTTTATATGATTATTAACCATACCAACGCAACAGGCTTGAATATTACATGCTATATAGATAATGTTACATATACAATGATTGATTTGCGGAAACAGGAATGTAATCATTCACTCGAATAGTTATGGGAGCTGATATGTTATGTTCTGCCAGATGCTTCAACATATACCAGCCGCCGAGTTGGCATTTCCGTTGCTGCATTATTTATACCACGGAGAATAAATGGCTCGAGGTTGCTGTTCTGAACATATTGCGCATCTACCGGTAATGAAACACTTACCTGGGTGCAGAGCAAATGGTGTACTTAGGCACAGTTTTAGTCAGCTGAACATATTTAATGAACAAGCACCCAGAGTGGCATTTTCAAAAATTTAATCAACATAAAATTGACGTTCAAACACAACATAGAAGCAACAGCTCCATAGAAGGTGTTTGTTTTCTTTTTTATTATTTTATTATTATTATTTTCTTTTTTAGATTATTTATTTATTTATTTATTTATTTATTTATTTATTTATTATTATCATGCTTTTAGGTAAACTTGCTGGCAAATGATTGTGCTTTGAAAGTGGACTCGTTTCTGATCAATGATTCGAGTATTCCCCGTGCTGTTATATTTACGTGAAATGACTTGTTCAACGTCCAATCAGGTCTAACTTAAAGCAATCTGTCACCAAGCAATAAAGTATATTAGTTTCATTATCATTACACAAATTGCAATGTATATAGTAAATTAGTTATCACCAAGCATACAGTATACTAGTTGTATAATCATATGGTATATTAGCTGTATTATCATACCGCATATTGTATATTACTTGTATTATAAAATAATTAGTACCGAAGTATTAGTAGTTTTATCATAGTATGTACATGTAACATCTTGTCTTGTCTAGTATTAAAGTTGTATTATCTTATAGGATATAGTTTCGTTGTATTATCATACACTATATACACTGTAGTATATGTGATTCCTCTACTTAGTACGTGTACACTATTGTGTTGGTGCTCAGCGTGGTCCAAGTCCCAGCGAATAACACCGGTTAGGCATTGGAATTTCAAACATTTTACAAACTCTATGAGTCTAAGTACCTGAACGGCAGTCTAGAGCACCTGAATTATTATATAGTACAGGTATATAGTGCCTATAGAATGTTAGTGTTTAGGGCCTGGGAGCCCAACTGATCAAGCCATGGCCGGAAATGTCAAAGGCAATGGGTCACGTTGTTCAAAGGCGCCATTTTGATTCTCATCCCGAGAGGTCATGCAATGAGGCAACTTCCCGTTGAGTTTTATTCCCGGATGTTTCCTGGCCAGGTACCCGGCGTAGACGTGGTCTAATTGAGATTACAGTTACCCACCGGGCTCTATTCCATTAACACATTACGTCAAGTGTCTGGGTAGATTCTGAGTACTTAGACCCCAGGATTGTACAAACACACGGTGACCTGTGCTGACCCCGGACCAACATTGACTCCGGGATAACAGCTTGCCTTTTTCCCTTAAGACTCCCCCGTCTAATGAACCACCTGAGACTAGCACCACGCGCTGCAGTTAGTGTTTCTTTCTTGTTTGTACTTTAAGTTCTTTCCCGCTTGGTTTTTTTCTTGAAGTCGATACGGGCGAATGGCCCCATTGATCGACTTACTAGGAGTTCTGCCAACGGAGTTGATATTACATAAAATCGTTGGATTATCAACAACTGTGCAACTATTATTTTACTTTGCCTGTATGGTTAGCCTGGGAAAACCTTCTTCAACGCCAGGCTTAATTGGCGATAGAGAAAAGTATTAAAAACACGTGCTTTCAAGAAAGTACATTTCTCGCAGAACAGGTGAACAAGTTGAATGTGGTTGATAGGATCAATTATTCTTAGGGGCCGCTCGCAATGAATTTTGTCGACCTAGCTAATGCGCATTAACTCCACGGAGACTCTCGCTAAATGCAGTCAGATTCACAGACCAACACCCCCCTGTCGTTTCCAACGTACTCATGTAGTCCCCAGCTTCTCCGTATTCTTTACTCGACGCCAGGAGATGTGTTAGTCTGTTAGTCTGATTACATACAAAGAGAATCAACGTGGAGTCGATGCGCATTAGCTAAGTCGACAAAACTTATTGTTAACGGCCCCTTGGTCTCCGTGTTAGTGTAATACATATATTAAGTGGGGATATGAATCCATGGTTGATCTAGGGGATAGGCTCAGGGATACAGGACACCCCACGTGCTTGTTACCGATGTGAACAATTTCAAGGTGAAACTGTCGGTCTCAACTTGTCGATATCCGTGTGATTTGTACGCCTAACTACAGTAATTAGACATACAACAATTGATCCCTGGTAACTTTATTCTGTACGTTATACGGATCCCATATGCATTTTTATTTCAATTCGTGCATGGTATAATGCACATATATTTAATGACATAACGATCGAGAGAGAGAAAAAAGACAGAGAGAGATTTTATATTAGATTAAGGGGGCGGGAAGCAATAGAAAACATTTCTAGTCCTCTGGCAGAGTTATGCCGTGGTTATACCTTGTTCTTTGTAAATGCAAATGTTTCATAATTGAATATATGTAGATAGGCCTATATACTGATCAAGCTTGGGCCTGATTGCCTCTCAGGTAGTAATTATAATACTGAACGTTTGATATCCCACGTTATTATGTATACATATTATTTTCATAGTAAACAACATGAAACTGAACACTGATATCAGTGCGGTTACGTAATGATTTTTATTTTTATTTAGATTCCAACTATAAGCAATGATATTGGTGCATACTGGCCTTCTCTGCTCTGTACACGTCTTCAAGACGAAACCTTTATTAACCATCTCGTTCTTTGCATTATAGCTGGCTGCGTACAAATCCCCAGGGGATGCTGCCATGGGGTCTAAAAGACAATCCCCTGAGGGTGAAGACCACGCCCTACCTCCTCCAGAACCCAAACGGGTAAGTACAACCTTGCGTTCTCAGAATTCGCCTGTTGTACGAGTACATCTGTGATCCGGGGCCGTAGCAATAGTCCGAAGGTTCATTGGTCCGAATATTCACTATAGAACCTTCGGACCAATGAACCCTTGATTAAAAAATCGATGAAAATGTTACCACTTTTCGGACCAATGAACCTTCGGACTATCGAGACGCCCCCTGTGATCCAAACTACAGTGCTGTATAAAATCACTCCTATCAACAGTCCAACATACGTTCCCTCCCTTATAT
This sequence comes from Lingula anatina, assembly GCF_051362555.1. NCBI lineage: Eukaryota > Metazoa > Brachiopoda > Lingulata > Lingulida > Lingulidae > Lingula > Lingula anatina. The sequence continues at coordinate 10,973,308 of NC_141774.1, read as the reverse complement.
GCATCTACATTCATGCCTGTGCACACCCATATACACGCCAAGAAACAAACAAATATTATACTCGTGTGTACACTAGTACTGTGCCCACTTATAGCGCCTAAATACAGACACCCTCATGTTGCTCACGCGTCGATTTCACATACGTAGCACATTTACTATTAACTTGCTCACTGGCGCTATATGCAAACATGACTGGCATCGAGCCTGTTCAGAATGTGTAAGTGCCCACTTGCTAGTGGGCACTAACTCCAAGGGGACTCTCACTGAAAGCAATGAGTAGAATTATACAGAGAAGCTGCTGATTATATACTCGTACTTTGGACACAAGAGGAGGCGTGTTATTATGTTCATGTGATTACATTCAGCAAGAGTCTCCGTGGAGTTTGTGCACATTAGCCAGGTGGACATCAGTTTTCCTGAAAGTTTGAATTCTGCCGGACGACACAGACAGACAAAACTCGTACTCACCTTTAAATGTTTCATTATTTAGATTTCTATTTTCGAAAAAAGGTAGTCGTTGACTCAGTGAGTTTGATTTTAACCTTCTTTCCCCTCAGTGGCATAAACTCCCAAAAATAGCATAATCCCCAAATTCAAAGCTAGTGTAAATTTTTTCCCTTCGTAAAATAGACCATTACCCCTAAGCGTACGTGGATCCACCTTGTACACAGTTGCATATACACACCACATCGGCTTGAAGTCAGTTTTTTATATAGGTGCTCAGTTAACTCTAAGTATTAACCTCTGTTTTGTTTGTTTGTGGTCTAGTTTTCATAATTAATCGAAACAAATTAACGTGGCCTAATTGAAGCACGTTTCTATATTGAAATGAACTATATCTGCATACAGACATATCACCAACAGAAATTTAAGTAGAGGGAATATCCAATACTTGAACACTTTACGCTCAAATTGAGCGATTTTGGTATTTCGGGGAACGTTTAGGGAGCAAAAATATAGAAATCACTCCTCATAAAAATTGGCATTTCCGGATATTCTGTTCTGACACCTAATACGCCCATAGTAACGACTGCTTGCCTTCATACACACGCTTCATCTTAAACAGCACATAAATATATTAGTACATGACTAACCACATTAACAGATTAATAATCCATATGATAAAAAAAATCATCTAGATTATTGAAACCCAAACAAAAAGACTGATGCATGATCCAAGTACAAAGAAAAAAAAAACAAATCCAAACATTCTTCCAGGTGGACCTGTTGTAACTGTAGAAAACAAGATGTTGTTTGTTTGAATATGTTGTTTGCAAGGATTGAATGTCAACCTCTTGAGGAGTGCAGACATTGCGTTGCATGCCTCGTCAGGGTTGGCACGCCCACCTAACTTCATATCAAGCACCATGCAGAAGAGGACCATTTGAACTTCCACGCATCCAACCACCAATTCGTTCTGCACACAAATAGGGCATGTTGGTTTTGCCTAGCCGTGTGTTTTGACTGGCGTTGTGGCCTGCCTAGCCGTGTGTTTGCTGGCATTTTGCGCCTTTCAGTGCGGTGTGTTGGGAGATTGCTCCTCTTTTTAGATCTTACTGTTCACGTAGTAGAGAGAGATATGTACTACTTATAATAAACTTCTAGAATAGGGGGATTGAAGATAGCTAGGATATTTCTTCGATAAACAAAGCAGAAGACTTTGCCAAATCATGTAATCCATCCTCTGAAGCAAAGACCGATATTACAATTTTATTTCATTTTAATTTATTGTATTTTATTTTTTTGTACAAAAATCCTGACACATTCTGCCTTTTTAGTGTACAGGCATATGTTACAGCGTCAACCTCGATATGAAACATTTTCTGACAAAGCCTTTAGCTTTCAAGATATCGATAGCGAGGCGCATACCACGTGATTGTAGTTTAACCACAGTCACATGACCCACAGCAGTAACCATGCCGCCCTAATTAACAGTAACACGTGTTACTAGGCTGACATAAGCTCGGCTGAACTTGACCTTGTTGCGTCAGTGGTTGGACTATCCCAGGATTCCAGGCAATGAGGTCTGTTTGGTTATGATTACCTACCTCCTACCTCCTCTCGGCCGTATGGCATAGTTCACGTGAGTAATAACCTCGTTATAAATTACAGATGCGCGAAATAAACAAGCTGTACATGTGAAACATCTTATAACGTTGCTACGGTATTGTCGGAACAATGGGGTGTCTTCATCAGTTTATCTGGTATCTTTAATATTTCGCATTGTGACAGTTAAAAAAATGGTGTGGATCTTTCGCTCGCTGTCCATTTCTCATTATTAATGTTGTGTATGTTAATGTGTGTCCATTGACTTCTCTTTCTTAGTTAACTCGGGGGGCCTCCAAATTATTCAAACAAAAGATTCCATGAAAACATGTACAAACGCGACTAGAACAAACACATTAAGAGGAAATTCTGTTATGTAAAAACGTACTAGTAAGTCTACATTTAATTTTGCATTTTTAGGACAGATACTTTTTTCAACTGTAAAGAGGAAAAAGCAACAACGATGAGTCTCGCAGTGTATTCTGTAGTACACATTTTTAAAAAGTACTTGTAAATGATTTTTTGAGACTATCAGCACCATCTGTACCATCTTTTTCTTGCACTGCCTCACCTCCCCCCCCCCCCAAATCTACACCCTGTGTTGCCTCCCTTTGCTTTCTAACTCAGTAAGCACCTCGTTTTGCAGCCACTGTGTTTGTTGAGTCAAACATGTAACGAAAACAGAAAAAAACATCTTAGCCGAAATACATGCGTGTCTCTGGTTTTATATAACTACTTACAGGAATGAATGCAATACACGCAGTTTTCCAAGTTAGCCTATTTACATCGTACATGTACATCTGCTTTGTTCAGTCTGTCTTTACCACTTACATACTACCATCCACAGCGAAATACATTTTATTTTGTCTTAGTCTCTTTGACACACATGCCCTCAACAAATTGACAACATCTGGATACAAAATAATAATGCAAACTACAAATTTCAACCCTCTGTTCTTCCGTTTTTAACCTACTGGAGCCAAGGCCAAGAGCTTTGGACGCCTTCCAAATATAAACCGCAAGATTTTAGCACCAGAGATTTCGAAACCCGAGTATACGTAAATGCATGTCACTACCGGCCTTCGGTTCCCTGAAATGTTCACAAATGACTTATGTAGTAATATCTTTTCCAAGCACAGATGCTTATCAGCAGCACTTCAAATTTTATCTAGGGGCTGGAGGAGTAGACAAACAGACAGACAAAATGTCCGCCATCCCTCTCCATCGAGCCTCTTAGTGGCCATAAGAGTAATCACACAGAAAGGTACAGATATCCAGCATGCGCATGCGTTATCTATTTCATGGACCCCACAACCAACTACCTTCCCCACGTCATCAAGTCGCCTGCCTCATCACTTATTCACTACAGCGTCTTGCATCATTTTTGTAAATGGTAGCCCTTTGCAATTGGGGCCAACATGTGTAGTTCCCCTTAATCGCACGAATGTGTCGAATTTGTTATTAAAATAAAACTTAGAAGATGTATTTGTCTGAGTTATAAGTACTTGACAGCATTTTTTTGGAGATGTTTTAAAGTATCAAATCAACAGGGGAAATGCATAACGCGAAAGCATAATAACAAGATGAGGCAGGTTCCTTCCGAAAAACCTATGTTTGTCTCCTAACATTGTATACACGTCCTCTCCTTCCTGATGTCTTCGTTCTAATCTGGACGCTGCATTAATACGTCTTAATCATGAACGCACTGTTAAGACATATTAGCAACTGCAGATGGTATAATTGCACCTTACAAACAAAACGGCGCATACGAATTGTGTTAGTTGAGACGAGTCTCATCCAAACGCAGTAAAGCCCTTCAGTCCATAGACTACAGAATACTCAAACTGTCTCTGAAACATTAACACCAGTGCATGCACACAGTGTAATAACTACCGGGCTGAGAGCCGGGTACATATGTCCTCTGTTTAATGTAGAATGGTGCATTTTCCTGTTCACCGTCATACCTTTGTCGACAATCGTAGTCTTGTATCAGAAACCTCACCGCCTCCAAGCTTTCCATGTGGGCAAGAGTATGTCCAATGAAATATGTCATACAAAGGACGGGGTGCTTGAAGTAATTAAGCTTACAGCTGGTGTTGCAAAGAATTGCCAGTAAATATAAAACGTCACTGGCTTATTTTGATAAATAACACATCAATATCACCATTTTATTTCCGAACACCTTTATTCTCTGCTTCTGTGCTGCATACCTCGCAATAACAATAGCCTTCTACGCACGTCTCATGCTCTCTGACCTTGCTTCTACTAAATGCGTTGTTGGGGGCTACTTTTTACTAATCAAACGCTGATTACTTATTTTTCTCTGCATGACGTTTTGCTAGAATATTACCAGTAGATACTTCTTTTGAAATTAAGATTTTAATTAAAATCTGGACATTTTTAGGCAACGTAGCTGCCATTAGTTACAGTATCTTATATTGCATGCGCAAAGCGGTCGGATGCTCGTGTGCACGTCACACGTGTTGAACTAGACATAAATGTAGCTTCTTTCAATCCCTTAACAAGGAACTTCCACCGGAATGTTAACTAGATGCCATAACAGTTGTTTTGATCGGTAGCTTAAAGAAACCTTTCGCTTCATGTGTTCAGCGCATGAAGATATTTTATTTTCATAACATTTACTAAATGTGTCGTATCTAGAAGTGTACATGGAAGCGTAAATGAACCGAGACAAAGATTTTATAGTGCTTGAGTATATGTACAATGCTCTGAGGTGTATGGAGATAAGTGAACAGAGTAATAACATAGCAATATATTGTTTTTGTGGACTTCGATGTACCAAATAAGGAATTTTCTGTATGTACACTTAAACTTTTGTTGGGACAATAATGGAATGTTTATAGCATTATAACATTATTATCTGTCAGGTGTCAGCTGAATGCATGGTTAAGAGTTGCTGATGCTTACATTTATCTCTCATTTTCAGCGGGTCCTCACACGGAGTATAAGTGAACAAAGCACAAGCATGGAGGACCGCGAAGTCTCGCACCTCAGGCGAGATCTCGAGGATGTAATTGAGCGCGAGAGTGACCTTCGCGAGCAACTTCGTTTTACGGAAGAGGAGGTCAAAGTTTTGCGTAAAAAGCTTCAAGAGACTGAGGTTGAAAACGAGACTTTGTCCATGCAGCTAAAAAAGATGTCCCCAAGCGGCTCTAGGGGAGCCAAGGGGACGAAGAAGCGACAGGGTTCTCTGGAAGAGGTTCTGCCACCAACATTGCCGGATATTGCCGAAGTGGTGACGCCGTCCGACTCCGAGTCGGAACCTGACTTTCACCTGCAAATGGAAGTGGCGGAGCAGGAGGCCAAAATACTAAGGAAAAAACTCCAAGATGTGCAGCAAGAGAACGAGAACCTTTTCGCGGAGGTGAAATTCCTTCAGGAGAGGCTCGCTGCAGAGGGAAAGGTCGACCTATCGAAGTACGGCTCTGATATAGAGCTGCAACTTATGTTAGACGAGATTGACAGCTTGAAGTGGCAGCTTGTGGAACGCGACCGCGAGATCCTCGAGCTGAAAACCAAGGTCAAGGCTGGTTCGCTGCAAGAGGCAGGTCGGAAGCAGCTTATTAAACGCAGCAGATCATTAGACAGCGATTTCCAAATTGACGTAAAACGGCAGCTTGAGGCAACGCAGTCAGAGGCAACATTCTTAAAAGAGCGTTTAGAACATTTAGAACAGGAAAATGATAACTTACATAAAGTGAACCGGACGCTGCAGCTGGCGGCCTTAAGGAAAAGTGTGCCTGCCATCAAGCCAGAAGACGCAGCTTTTCAAAATATCGAACTTAAGGAGTCAAATCGAATACTGGAAAAAGAAAACAACGAGTTAAAACAAAAGTTAAGAGAATTGGATTTTAGAACTCAGGATTTAACGAGGGAAGTGAACAGGCGGGAATTTCAACGTGGTAGTGACATGCAACGATCACGTGAACTGGAAGATCAGTTGGGGGAGGCGGGCGAGGAATCCATCGTGCTCAGACGGAAACTGGCGGAGTTGACCGAAGAAAAGAGCACACTTCTCCGGGAACTAAATGAGTTGAAGGAAGGTGGTTCTCGCGACCAAAAGACGCGGAGACCGTCAACTCCCGAGGTGGGAAAAGGAAAGGAATTAGTGACCAGTGACATTTTGAATAAAATCGCTGAGCTTCAGGAAGAAACCGGTAAGATGATTTGGTTATCTGTGTGTAGTTATTATTATTTATGACCTGAATCCTTACATTTAAAACATAGTCCAGATAATGTGCATAATTATGATTATACAAAAACCTTAAACACGTTTTAAATTTGATTAAATAATCATTTGAAAAGGCAGATTGTCTCTTATGTGGGCTTATCTGAATGAGATTTAAAACACACCACTGCATAGAGCGTCTGTGTTACCCATTTGGTTGTTCTACTTTACGTTGCCTGTACTTGCGACCTTTTCTACTAGCCCTCGTCGCGCCCTCACGCCTTTTCCTATATCAAGGCCACAGATTGATTTTTCGCTATACATTCACGGATATGTTTCTGTTTGATTCTACACACTTTCTCTGCTTTCCAGCAAGAATTATTGAATAGAAATTACTTCATTGCTCAGTTGGCCTTTAGTATAGAGTACCGGACATTCTGTTGATAAGTATTGTATAACTCGCCCTCTCCCCTTCATAAAAAGAAACTGGCGTACTAATATACACTGTATCAAGCGACCAAAATTATGATAACTTGCAGTGCACATTTATCTCAATGATTCGAGGGAGTTAAGTTAACATCATACATGTTATCACAATAGAGGGCAGATATGTATGTTTGACAGCTGTCGCAGGAAAAAGAGAAACAAAGAAAAGGGAAAAGATTTTCAATTTCTTAATTATCAAGAGTTCTGATTTAGTCGTATACGTTACTGGTTTGTATATTTCCCTTTTTTCAACCATGAATATGTTCGTGTTATCTAAAGGAATAGCATCTCATGAAGGTGTGATGATTACTTTTGCAGAGGATTTGCAGATCATTATTAAGGCCAAAGACGCCACCAACGAGCAGCTCGAGAGGGAGATAGAGGGACTCAAGGAGGAAATGGGCAACCTTAAGCGAACATTCCGGCACACGGAGGGCGAGCTGCTCAACGAGTTGGACCAGATGAAACAAAAGAACGAAATCATGCAGAACCTGCTGGACCTGGTCGAGGAGAGAGCGGACTGCTTACAGGATGAAATAGACGGGTAAGGGACCGTTCACAATGGATTCTGTCGACCTAGATAGCGCACGCTAACTCCACGGGGACTCTCGCTAATAGCAACAGATTAACATACTAACACCTCTCCTCTTGTTTCCAACATACTCGTATATTTACCAGCTTTTTTATGTTCTACTCAACGCCAGGAGGAGTGCTAGTCTGTTAATCTGATTGCATTCAGCGAGAGTGCCCGTGGAGTCAGTGCGCATTAGCTAGGTCGACAAAATCCATTGTGAACGGTCCCTAAGTTTGATCTACAGCACAAGTTGGCAGGGTCTGCTAATTCTGAAACACATGACAGAGATTGATCAGTGAAGGGAAACCGGCCGTATAAGAAATTAGTCTGTCTTAAAAATTGAGTTCATTTATATGCAGGAACATTTGACTGAAACGCTAAACAGTAATTTGCAGTTGCGATTAATTTATGGAATGACGTGTACTGATACGTGTACTGAGTATTACGCCTTAAAAGCAGGTAAGATATGGGTTTCGCCAGAACCGTTAAGGAAGAACCTGTACCTGGTGGGATGCTCCAAGCGTTGATAATTAACAGACGTCTGTGTACAGGTTCAGAGGTCTACAGCACTCTTCGTACTTCTCGTTTACCGTAGCAACCTGCCATAGGCGTGATAAATAAAACAAATTATTTCAAGTTATTTATAGGAGTGCAGTCCTTATTTCAGAGGTCAGCACATTCCAATCTCGCGGAGCATTTCCTGTTTTAGAATACCTCATAGACAATTTCTCTGAACAGCTCGTATCTCTCATTGTGCTTCACGCCTCAAATCAATTGCTTTCCATTCAAATTTAGAAAGCTGCATAAGCAGCATCATACAAATTTGATATTTCACATTCACTTGCTGCTGCAACTGATTTTGTTTTCCGTAAAAGCTGTACGATTGTACGGAGATTGAACCAGTGTCTGGGTCGCATTTAATCTCTTGGCAGAGAGTTGCAATTACCATAGTATCAGCTCATCAGAGATTATTGCTTGGGCTCGTATGCCTACGCCTAGCTTTTTCTACAAATACACTCTATCAGAAAATTGGGATAAAACTTGCTTTTAAAAAAGCAAACCTGTCCACTGCATCATTTTAGGTATGGCAGCGAGTCCGGTTCTTCTGAACGGTCAACTCCTAGCGAGAGAAGCGCCATCAGCGTGATCAGTGACGTCAGCCTCGGGAGTGATGACGTGTTTGCAGTGACGTCAGGAGCACAGACACCAGGCAGCACCAAAGTCATACAGAAAGACTGGGATGTGAGTTACCTGTTTTGTTTTTATTTTTTGTTCTCACTTTCTTCCTTGTACAGACCCAACTCTGGACTGTATAAGAATGATTATGCTAATCTCTGCGACATTTTCCATCCAAGCTTATCAAAATACATTGAAACTGCTGTGACAGGCACGGTAGTTCGCTAGGAACCAAAGTCCGTTCTCCACTACTTTGTACAGGTGACTTTCGTCCTAAATACTAAGCCTAAGACTCTAATAACCCTGGACTTCATTTCCTGGGACTACCATTCCTGTCACACCGGTCACTGCCATGTCAACAAACATTTACATATTGAGTCATTTTCAGGGTTGTGTCGCCGTAGTATATTAAAACACACACACACACACACGAGTCCGTTCACTTTCCAGAGAGCCTTTAAAAAGCGCGTGGAGTCATTGGAGCGTCTGTTAGCCGAGGAGAGACAGAAAACGTCCACTCTTGGCAAAAAGGTGGACATAATGACCAGCGACCTTAAAGTCCAGTCAGGGGTGAGAGACCAAGCATTTGTACACGATAAGCAGAAGGAAGAGTTACAGCAAGAGGTAGGGCTATGAGAAATTTGTGTTTATCCATGATACTTCTACAATGTACCCTCCAATATGAATATTAACATAACTTTTTAAACGGTGCCTTCAAAAACAGCTTTCGATTGAGTCTTGATCTTGAGAAATATCGAATTTACTTCTGTATTCGATGCAGGAACATCGAAAATATAACTGAGTACTTTAATGGTACCTGAAGGCCAATTATGATATGTATATCTTAGCAGCACAGATGTACCGGAATGTTCTGAGAGGTTCTACCATACAATTAAGGTACAAAGAGCTCAACTCCCCTTCACAAATACTCCACAAGGTTGTTTCTTGGTGTTAAGTTTAGTTATTGGTCGTGTTGGCTGCGGGGGTTACGTTTCAGTCACCTTCTTACGCAATGGCCAGGCTACGAAATAAATTAAGACACGCAGGTAAAGCGGTATCGCTTAGGTATTACTTTCTATGTGAAAATATCCTTTTCGTGTCAACACATTTTAAAATATATCATCGGTTGACGTACGTGACAAAGGTGTAGTCGGTCTGTTTAAAGTAGTTTGTAATTGGGGGTGTCAATAGTTTGGTTCCTTTCTACAAAACCCAAGAAAATCGCAAAACAACAAGTTGCAGCATTGTATTATGGTTTCTTGGTGGACCAAAGACGTCTTTGGAGACTGGAGACTTGTTTACGCATAAAAATAGGAGTTGTTTGGCAAAAATAACAAGATCAATTGCGACTTAAGTATACGATTTTCCTTCAATTCTGTTATGACCGTGCTCGGCATGCAAGATTACAGTAATTAAACCCCACATGCGATGTCTTGCATTTGTCGTCACGTTATTTTCCCATAAGACATACATACTGTGAACATGTACTTGATGAAACAATCCACATTCATGGCCTAAAGTGTTGTGTTAATGCAACATTCGCGACTTTACAATCTGCAAACATTTGTATTTGAATGATCCCGGGGTCTTCACCGCGACATGCCTCGATTTCTATAAGAAAATTGCAATTGATTATCAAAGAGATTAATCTCGGAGAACCGGCTCAATGAACATAGCTCAATAACAGAAAGATTACGGCCCTCATTCGAGCTGTACCATAATCTTAATTTCCGTTTATCTAACAAAATTCAAATGGTAAACAGACAAGTTGAGGAGCTGCCGGCATCTTGTTGCTTGCTTGCAGTGTTAGGTAGGCAGTGGACTGCATTGGCACGTTTCTGCTCGTGTGTGTGTGTGTGTATGTGTGTGTGTCTGTGTGTGGATGTCTGTCTGTGTTAGGGACCATTCCCACAGATATTGGATCGATCTATCTCCCTGGGGAGTCACACTAAATTACTATCAAACTAACCGGCTTAAACGTCTGTCACGCCTAGCAAAACTGTTAGGGGGTAATTATCTTTACCCTTAGCTAATTCGGTAGGTGTGACAGACATTTAAGCCTCTTGAGCTGATAGCAATTTAGGGTGAACCCCCAGGGAGTTAGCTCGATCCACATGGATCGGTCTAAGTATGTGTCTTGGTGTACATGTATGCGTGTCACATACACACCGCGCACCTAAAGAATCAAACGTACATTCAGATAAACAGGCATCGAGCAATGATTCTTAACGAGCAAATTAGGTAGGGCGAGTGTTACAATAATTTGAAACGTATTTTTATATATATTTTCATACAATTCAGCTCCAGCAATGCCAACAGAAACTTTTCCGTGCCACCAACCGAGCAACAGATCTTGAAAACACACTACAGCGGGTGCAGGCAGCCAACGAACTGATGCAGCGAGATATTGACGAGGTAAATGCCTGAAAAACGATTTTACTTCCAAGAATTCGAGTGTTTCTCAAGTCCCACTGTGATCGTGAACCCGGGGCCGAGGACATCATCAAATGTATGTTTAGCTAAGCTGATACCAATGGTCAATAATTACCAATCTGTGTGTATGAGTGGCATTGTAGTTTTGAACAGTATCAACAGCTCTTCGGTCTGCAGGGGCGGATCCAGAATTTTTTTCAGGGGAGTCCGATTTTTATGTACAGACACAGATGTGTCTGTACATATAGCCATCATCTGCGTCTGTCGTCGTCGCCGTCGTCGCCGTCGTGCACTTTCACCGATAACACGATAAGTGAAGAACCGTTTTATCTTTTGGCTTGAAACCTGCAGAACTGATAAATATTCATAATACGCAGGTCGAGTTCGAAAATCAGCATGATTCGGTGACTTGTAGGGAAGTTATGCTGTTTTTTCACTTTTTTCAGCATATATGCAGCACCGATAACACGATAAGTGGAAAACCATTTTACTTTTTGGCTTGAAACTTACAAAACTGATGAATATTCATAATCCGCAGGTCAAATTCGAAAATCAGCATGATCGGGCCATTTTTAGGGGAGTTATGCTGTTTTTTCACTTTTTTCAACATATATGCAACACTGATAACACAATATAAGAAAAACAGATTGGCCAATTGTCATTATACTCTTAGGAGTGGTCAATCTTACTAAAACGCAGGTTGAGTTCGAAAATCAGCATAATCGGGCCATTATTTTAGAAGTTATGCTGTTTTTTCACATTTCCTCTTGATTCAATTCTTAGGCATGTTAACAGTCTCATTATTTAACTAATAAGATACGTAAAAGTGTTTGTTTGATATTTCCTGCATCTTTACAACATTGTTAGTTGATTATTTAAAAATGATGGTAAACTTGTCATCGTGTATTGTGTAATAAAGTGTCAAAAATGGAAATAAACTCATATCATTGCAGTTTGTTAGATTCAATCATCCACTATGTTCAGAATCTCAGAATGGAGGGAATTAAACATTAAAGACTGTTCTATTGATATTTTTCCCATCTCATCAATTTTCTTAGTTGGTCATATAAAAATGGAAGTAAACTGTTTATTTTGTGTTAAAAAAGTGTTAAAAATGGAAATACACCCATTTCAGAACAGTGCTGTCTTGTTTACATTTTGGCATTTTTAAGATGTGACTTTGAAGTTCCATGAGCCTGCAGACCTTTGCTAGTCACATTTTCTGAATATCCATGATACTAATATTTTATGATTAACAATTGATGGTCATTATGCTGTTAAACATTATGTAATATTGCATCAAAATTTGAAGAAACCCCTATTTTGGGCACTGCTCCCATGATGACCATTTAAGGAAAATCATGTCACTTACTGTTCTCAAACTTACAGGAAAGAAACATGGGACTAAAATACAGCTTCAGTAGGCAATGCAGTCTGTTTGGTAATTTTTTCTGGCAGTTAAACAGATTTTTGTGAAAATTTAATTTTTCACATATTGGCATTTTCAAGGTGTGACTTTGAAGTTCCATGATCCTGAAGACCTTTGCTTGTCACGTGTTCTAAATGTTCATGTTACTAATATTCTATTATTTAAAATTGATGGTCATTATGCTGTTAAACATTACGTAATGTTGCATCAAAATTTGAAGAAACCCCTATTTTGGGCACTGCTCCCATGATGACCATTTAAGGAAAATCATGTCACTTACTGTTCTCAAACTTATAGGAAAGAAACATGGGTCTAAAATACAGCTTCAGTAGGCAATGCAGTCTGTTTGGTAATTTTTTCTGGCAATTAAACAGTTTTTTGTGAATATTTAATTTTTCACTTATTGGCATTTTCAAGGTGTGACTTTGAAGTTCCATGATCCTGAAGACCTTTGCTTGTCACGTTTTCTGAATGTCCATGTTTCTTATATTCTATTATTAAAAATTGATGGTCATTATGCTGTTAAGCATTATGTAATGTTGCATCAAAATAGAAGAAAACACAATTTTTGGTGCTGCTGCCATGATGACCATTATGGGAAAACCGTGTTACTTATGACTGTCAAACCTTTAAAAAAGAAACACTGGACTAAAATGCAGCCTGAGTTGGAAAAGTAGTCTAATTGGCTTCTTTTTCTGGAAGTTATACATTTGAGTGAAATATTCATTATCTCTTTGGCATATTCATTGTGGGACTCAGAGCTCCCATGGACATGAAGCCGAATGGTAATCAAATTTTCTACATGTCCATGCTTTTTATAGTCAATAATCAAAAATTGGTGATAATTATTCTGTAATTTATTGTGTAATGTTACATCAAAATTGACAACAATCTTTTTGCACTGCTACTGCAAACATTATGAAAAGAAAACTGTGTAACTTATTATTATTTTTAACTTACAAGTATGATTTTTAGGATTGGCATGCAGTTCAAATTAGAAAGCCAGGTCAATTGGGTTATCATTTGTTATTGACTTTATGCAATTTTGTGTGAAATTTTCATTTTTCTTATTCTGGCACTTTCTAAGTATAAACTTGAACTCTGATGGGCCTGAAGCCCTATGCTTTTACTTTTGTCGGTGTTACCTGTTGTGCATAATTATTGTTTTGTGCTTTTCTTAAGATGTGACTTATGGGCCTAAAAGACCTTTGAGAGGGTCAGTCTATAAATTTCCCTTGGGTATCACTTAGCTAGTTATAAAGTCATTTGCCTAATTAATAGGCCATTAAATGAGATTTCATAAAGCACACTTGTTGATATTTAATAATAAGGAAGCAGTGATAATTATGCAGGTAATTATATATATATATATATATATATATATATATATATATATATATATATATATATATATCAAATTCGAAGATTAAAAGTTTGAATAGCAGCTTCATTTGAATTATATTTACCTCAGGCTCTGCTAAGGAGGTTATATTTTCACCCTGTTTGTCTGTCATCAACATAACTCAAAAGTTATGGACCGATTTTGCTGAAATTTTCAGGAACTGTCAGAAGTGGGCCAAAGAGGACAATGATTAGTTTTTAGTGGTGGTCTGGCTCAATAATCAATCAATAATCAATTATAATCAACAATTGCTGCCTTGGCAGAGGTCTTCACTCTTGGAGTGCTTTTCTAGTTTTGTTATGTTTTCCTTTATAATTTTTTCTCAAACACTTGCATTTGTGACTTTTAACTCTCATCCGCTTGAGGCTCTGCACATTTTCTGTATTTCCACATAAGCAGTTGTATTGTTTTTTATGTCTTTAAATATTATGTAATACTATTTTATGCACTGTCATCATTTTTCAAATATTGAGACTTTCCTCGTGTGACTTTGGTCTCTCATGGTCCTGAAACTGTAATCTTCTTGAAATGGTGGATTGAGACCATCTTCTGGGTCTTCCAGAAGACAGTCAGGTTATTAAGTTTATATTGACTGGTATCTTTTTTTTCTGTTGGAAGACCATCAAAATGGAGGATGGATACTTTGGAATACTGTCAGAAAATATCTCAGGGTCCGCTCCTGTTATTGACCATGTTACCTGTTGTGCATGATTAAAATTCAGTGTTGACTGACAGTGCTATTATAAGCATTATTTATTATTGCATCAAAATTGACAAAATGACCTATTTTGCATCTTTATTTTCTGTTTTTTGTCTGTACATTTGACAGCTTTGCTGCCTTGTTTAGGATTGACAGGCCTCGAATTGCAAGGCCGAACCTCATCCCCATGGCGTCAGGTTCGGGGCACGCTCGAGGGGCCCAAAAAAAATTGCTGTTTTGGAGGGCATATTGCGCCATTTGGTATGGTTTAGAACTATGATTCAGCTTTTTGGTATCTTTTTTATCATAAATCGAGTAGGGCAGGACCCCCCTGACACCCCCTAAATCCGCCACTGGGTCTGCCATCATTTCATTTTATACTTGCTTCTACTAGAACTTGATCATATCCTTCCGTTTTTCAGCTCCGTGATGGTCGTGGGAGCGGGAGCGCCATCTGGCGCCGTGAGAAAGAAGAGATGCAGAGAAAACTCCAGGAATTTATGAAGAAAACAGAAGAACTCCACCAGCAACTCCAGCGCCAAGAAGCACGGTGGTCCAGTGGACAGGTGGGTGTTGACAGTATGCAAGTGGGGGTTGACAGTGGACAGGTGGGTGTTGACAGTATGCAAGTGGGTGTTGACAGTATACAAGTGGGTGTTGACAGTGGACAGGTGGGTGTTGACAGTATGCAAGTGGGTGTTGACAGTGGACAGGTGGGTGTTGACAGTATGCAAGTGGGTGTTGACAGTGGACAGGTGGGTGTTGACAGTATGCAAGTGGGTGTTGACAGTGGACAGGTGGGTGTTGACAGTATGCAAGTGGGTGTTGACAGTATGCAGGTGGGTGTTGACAGTGGACAGGTGGGTGTTGGCAGTATGCAAGTGGGTGTTGACAGTGGACAGGTGGGTGTTGACAGTATGCAAGTGGGTGTTGACAGTGGACAGGTGGGTGTTGACAGTATGCAAGTGGGTGTTGACAGTGGACAGGTGGGTGTTGACAGTTCACGAGTGGGTGCTGGCAGTAGACGGTTGACTGGTGGGCGGTGACATTTGATTTATGGGTGTTGACAGGTGCAAATTGGCAAGTGGATGTTGACAGTTGACAACTTAGTGTGTGTCACGTGGCTTGGTGGGTGTTGCTGGGGTTAAGGTTACTGCCCCTGTAGTTCTGACATTGAAAGTGTAAATTAAACCGTTCCCTTTAATATTTTCTAGAACGATTCGAGGTCTACCATCGAAAACGAGATCAAGACTTTGAGAGACAAGTGCGCAGACTACAGGGCAGAGGCCAAGGAGGCTAAACAACAGGCACAAAAGGTATTGGTGTTCATAGCCTTTACATTATACATATAGTTTTAGCTATTGCCATTGTATGTGTGTGTGCGCGCGTAATAGAGAGAGAGAGAGAGAGAGAGAGAGGTGGGGAAGAGATGTAGGCCTATGTATAGGTGCACGTGACGCCGCTATCACGTACTGTACATTGTAATTAAAAGACAACAAAATTGCATTCTTTCAGTTTTCACTTATTTTACAGTTTTATATGAAAAACACTGGTAGAGCAACTCCCTCCTTCAAACGTGGAGGTACCACATGGGTAACACTCTAAACTACCACCAGAGAGACAACACAATGCACTGTGTTACAACTGTACCTCTAACACTATGTTTAAATAATAACACCCATTAATTTCTGTCCAATAATGTTGTGTTTTCGATCTATTTAAAAACACGTGTTAGGCATGGTCAAAGATATTGTGCGAACCATTTTGTTATCATATATCAGCAATAAACATTTCAACTGGGAATTCACTACATATGTTTTCAGATTCAGAGCATGATCAAGGAAAAGGACGAGCAGTTTGCGCATGACCGTTTCAAATTAGAAGAGGAGATACAGAACCTGTCCCAGACGCTGAACGAGACGCAGGCCACCATGAAGGGCAAGGAGGACCTTCTGAAAGAATTCCAGAGGATCCTGAAAGAAAAAGACACTGAAATTGAAGAGCTTGAAAAGGATTACTTTAACGTTGACGACGAATTACAAAAACAAGAAGGCAATCTTAAGGAAAAAGAAGCAGAGATAAAACAATTGCACGAAGAAATAAAAACTATGAAAAATCAAATTTCTGATAAGGATGATAATTTGAATCGATTAAATGAATCAATAAGGACGCGAGACGAACGTCTTAAAGAAAAAGATGAGATCATTCGAAAAATAAATGGACAATCTGGTTTTGAAATTACGAGAGCCAGACGAGAGCTGACCGAAAAACTATTACAGAAGGATTCAGAATTTCAGAAACTAAGCCAAGAGTTTGGAAAAATGAAGGTTAAGCTGGACGGTTTATCTAAGCAGGAAAGTGAATGGCGGAAAGAACAAGAGGGTTTTAAGGAACAAATTGCGAAACTAGAGGAAAATTTAAGGAAAAAAGAACAAGAATCTAAAGACAAATTTAATAAGGAAAAGAGTACCTGGGAAGCAGCCAAGAGGGATCTGGAAAAATGCGTAGCCAAGGAGAAAAATAAGCGAGAGGAAACGGAGAAAAGGATAGACGACATTTTGAGAGAGGTATATGTAATTGAATTAATATTTTCTTATAAGATTAACATTTTATAAGGAATCGCCATGTAGCCTATAGTGAGATCAGATTTAGGGTCCGTTAATAGTGTAATACTAGTACATATTGTCAAACTAGAAATGAATAAAAAAGTAATGTTTTTAGTGTGAGTGCTCGAGCTTGTTGATTTTTTATCAGTTGGGGGACTCGAGACAAACGGTTCAATATTAGTGTCTGTATTCATGGTGTGTATTTTGATGTTTAAATGTGGTATTTTCATCCCTGTTGGTACTGCCAGTTCCATAGTAGATTGTGGTTTGTTGGTGGGCTTGTGTCCCGAAAAAAACATGGACTATTTGGTGTATATGAAATATATACCTCAGAATAGATTTTTTACGGGACAGATAAGCTCTTTCGGTCTTTTATGTATTTTTTTTATTACTAGAGAGGGGTATGCCTCCTACCTCAAAGACAGAGACTGCTCAGTGCAGTAAGCGTAATGCAGTTTCTATCTTCACAATAAGAGCATACTCTCACTTAACCATGTCCTCCATTTTCCACCAGTGCGTGAGGCTAAATGAAATCGCCAGACTACTAGAAATGGACCACAGAGACTCCCAGGGTATGACGGCATCACGGACCAGCCTGGCCGGGAGTGACACCAGCGCCACCAGTGAAGCCAAGTGGGACAGAGATAAAGAAGATATACGGAAATTACTGGACGGGGTAAGTAGCCATGGGTACCACTGGTGCCTAGCTGTGGCACCGACTGCACCTTGCTCATTCACATGCCGGAAGTTGTAATAGGCTAAAAAAAAAATGACCGCTTTATGAAGTGATTTTGCTTTGGTCTCCATACTAAGCTTATTGTCAGCTTTTTTTAAATATACTAAAATGTGTTTGTTAGATACCATAAGAAACTTTTGTTCGCAAAAGAAAATTCATGTTTTATATCAATAACAATTCGAGAATGACTTTTATTCCATCGAGAGGTTTTCCGCATGAATGTCGAAGCCCTCTGTCAGTCCGGTGAATTGAGAATGTACTTTTATCTCCTTCGTTGTTTTAGCAAGGTGATATTGACGCCTTAGCTATCTTACTTTTACTCACCCTTTCCCCATCTAGGTATTGCCATATCTTTTTTACATCTAATTTTCTCGAACTGTTTCTTTAAATGCTGCTAAATGAACCGCCATTGCTTAAATACCGTCGATTAATCAATTTCAGCGAATGGTTCGTATGTTAAAGGAGGTAGGTCAGTTTGAAAGCATGGGAATATGTAGAATTTAAATAGCACACTATTGTCTCCAATTTTTGCCAAAGACCGTGTTTTGTTCCCCGATCGTAGGAAGTGGTCTAAAATAGTGATTGTGTGAATGGGTGTATTTCTACCGTCATGTACACTTGAGTATCTGTACTCCTTGCTGAGATGTGTCTCCACGTCAGCACTACAGTGTTCCAGTAGTGGCACGTTTGGTTGTATAATTGAAATAAGTGTTAACAAAATGGATTCACTGCCTTGCATCATCTTACAGTTTTATTTATAGTTTTATTTATAGATGACACTTTTTCATGTACATGTATTTATCTTTAATGTAACTGAAGTTTCCTGGCACGTTTGTATAGCTGTACCGTGTATATACAGACTTGACATTTAATATGGAATATTTCAGTTTTAAAGGTATACCTAGGTAAAAATGCGTTCTTTATTGAAAAAACTCAGATCTCATATAAGATATCTGACTGGGGAAGTATGAAGAAAAGTGTGTCTCTACCAATTAACTGATTACCAAGTCTGATGCACTGCTGCATTGTTAAATATGCATTGATTTAATTGGGTAGTGCTCCTTTGAGCTGGTCAAAGCTTGGCTTTGGCGAGGCATGGTTCTGTCAAAAAAGTATCCATATGTCGGCAACCATTGCATAGAAGAATTTGAAATTTTGCATGCAAGCGGTCGGTTTTGCAGTGCGTAAAATGAGTTAAGCACTGTTTTTCAAAACCGTTAAAATGTGCCAGAATGGCGCGAAAAAGACAGACATTGCCAGACAGATTATTGCCCCAAAAGGAACGGTCCGCACAGTTTCACAGAGTAATGCCCAGGCTTATGTACCAACACAGACACCACGTCCAATGTATCAATATCTTACCACCAGAATACAGGACTCAATGTCCTTCAGGATATGCTGCTGCAATTAAACCAAAACCACCCAGTCCGTTTTAAATGAGGGGGAAATTGTCACCAAAACGCGTTTTTCAAGGCTCTTAGCGAACACCAAACTGGTTTAAGCAGATTGGGATACCAGCCCACCTCTGAGGAGGCCACTGTAAACAGCAAAACAGCGTAGTCTGTTTCTCTAATGAATTGGGGACCATGACCGTTTCTGGGTAGAACACTGAAACCGCGTTGTTTTCTTTATTGAGGTCAGATTTCACCTGTACCGCTAAATTGGTCAAAAAAGAGTTTACGGACATCTTCAAGAGGCCTACGACAAGATGTGTGCTCCTTCTGAAGTGACTAGGGCCATTGACAGCGTCAATATTTGGAGTTGATACCACATTGGTGCCAAAACACCAATGGAAGTCATCGATTAAAACCTGAACCAGATCAAATAAAGGAATAATCTGGGAACCACTTGACTATCATTTGATAGGGGCACCTTAGGAACAGTTTTAGGTTGCACGATCAGATTGCTGGTTCACACAGAGCACTTTTAATAGCAGATAACTTACAGAACCAAGGGAATGAGCAGCTACCTTGGTCATCAAAATCGCCATATTTGAACCACTTTAACAATATGTGGTTAGGTCAATAGTCGCCAAATCAACGGCCTGCATGTCCTACAACAAAACTGAACCAAATTGGACAAGCTTTAACCGTTGCCTGGAATTTTATTCCAGATTAAATTCTAAAAAAACTATCGCAAGAAATGCCTTGCCTCTTGAAAGCTCTGGTAGCAGAAAGATAAGGTCAGGCACAGCGGCGACCGTTACTGTGACTAGACACTGACATGAAGGTCCTTTGTGGGTCGTGTAACTCTTTTAAAGACGATAATTTGGAAAATATGGAGATCCAAAATATCGCTTTCAATGGTTGTCGTATGACTTAAAATTGGCAATGTATTTTTGTTTGCTTCATTGGCGAAGTCAATTAAAGAACTGATGTCACAATAACATGGAACAGTTTATCAGAAGTTATTAAAACACGATTTTGATCCTTATTTTCATTTATCAGTCGGCAAAATAGGAAAAAAACTGATGAATTATGATTTGGAAAAAATATTCCATATTAAATGTCAAGTCTGTACATTTAACTCACCTGTAGCATCCTGTAAACCACCAAAGCATCTGACTTCTTTGCAAATAGAACCTGTAGCCTACTGCACAGTATATGAAGACGTTGGCTATCCTTGTACAGGACGTTCGTTCTCTTTGTGAAAATCTAAAGATTGAAATAGCGTCCTCTGTTTATTTTCTACTCCCTCCAGTCAGAGCAATTACATAACGTGTCTTGATAAAAGTTGCCATGTTTCACAATTCAGTACTCGCACTCCATTGTTTTCAGGCATTTAGCCAGATTTCCAGACTAACTGGTACCATTGCAGCGTCCAGTGACAGAAAGCAACCAGGACTTAGACGGTCAGTGTATTCTGCAGTCTTTTCTAAAATTCAAATATTTAGGAGGGTTTCTTTTCTAAAGCACATCACTAAAATTACCTCACTTATGACGCAGATGACCATGCGCAGGGACTTTTCAACTCTCGCTTAATTCTCATTTACACTCGTTTGCAGTGGGAGCGAAAGAGTGTGCCCAACAATTGGACCGGTTTCTGAGTTAAAATGGTGGTTTCAAGCTATGTAACAAGACTACAATAAATACATTTAGACGCAACACGTCCAAGAAAAAAGTGCCAAATGTTAACGGTGATTCTTTCGAGTAGTTATTTTACATATCAACAAGCTATTATACACAATTAATTATACAGTTATCCTTCTTTACTGCTAATGAACAGCGTAAACACGAATATAATCTGTTCAATCATTCGGATTTTAACACACCGTACATTTTTATTGCAGGTCTCTGTCCAGCATTGAACTAGAAGTCACTCCCAGTGCGCCAGCGCGAATATCCGCTCCTCCGCTGATGTCTGCGTCATTCACAGAGGGTAGCGCCACCGCTCCCCTGGGTCCTGTGCTACTACCCCCACCCTCACACAAACCTTCCTACAACTCAGGGTCAATGAGTGCATCCACGTCACGTGACACTACCCCTGAGAGGCAGGGTCTGCAGCGGTTCAAGAAGTTCACCAACTATCCGATGCCCACGCCAGGGTTCATGATCTCCCCCTATGGCCGGTCCAAACGGACGCCTGCTCCGGCCACTGCCCCCACCGATACACGACCATTTCAATTCCAGCCATCGCCTACTAAAAAGAGACCCCCATTACAAAAGAGTTTATCTGCAGACACTCCCGGCGAGGATGTTCTCTTCACGGCTTCTCCTGGATATGTGCCACTCGCAGCGCCCTCACGAGAACAGTTAATGAGCACGTCGCCAACTCGGAGCAGTGGCGATAAACAGTCTCCAAAGTCTGCCAGGCAGCATTTCTTCGATACTTACTCTTCTTCTTCAATTTATTCGTCCTTGCCCGCTAGAGGGCGACACGCACAAAAAGGCGCTAGCAAGCCTAGCGTTTTAGAGACAGATTTTCCGGTTACTGAATCACAAACGAAGACCACCAAACCAACGACGACGAGGTCCGGGTCCACGGAATCTCTTCCGGCAGTTCCAACATACAGTACCGACCCACTGGAGACGCCAGAGAGCGCTCCACATAAAAAACACCACTCGCCATTCCGATTTCTTAGCGGCAAAGACAAACGTGGTCTATTTAAGAGAGCGGGTAGTCTAGAATCCGCTGTCAAAAACACTTTAGCAAAGATCGGCATAAACGTGTCGTCGCCAGCGGCCCCTTCCAACACCGATCCTAAAAAAATTAGCAGTTTTTCTCAAAAAGTGAAGCGAAAACTAAAGCGAAGTTCATCGGCTGACTCTGCAGATAATGTGGCAGCCAATGGAGGGTTAGCACCTCTGACGTCATATGGCAGTGACGTCATAGGCCACGACAGTGACTACAGTCTGAACAGCCATTTGTCGCAATACGCCAGTGGAGCCAGTATAGCTACTTTTGGATCCTTGGTAAGCAAAGACGTAATCCAATTACTTCTTTGAAAGGCAATGGAAATTTTGTTAAAGTAATAATCTGTCCAACATTTTAAGTTTCTTAAACATTGTCTGTAATCCATAAAATGACTTTTTTCAGGATAAGTGTATTGTTAATGTTCATTCAAAGCTTTTATTATATCTGCATGTGTTTCTTTTGCTACACATCAGGGATGCATATAACAGGTTAGTTTGGCTATCGCAGTGTCTGAATGTCAATTAACACACAGACATAAATACGTAATAGTATGTAGTTATGTAGTCAAGAAGACATCGTTCCATTTAAAGTTGTCTTAAAAACAACACTTGTATCATTTTAAACTATTATACCGCTCTCTCATTCGATAAAATAATTATTTTAACATCTATTAATTATTCTGTTTATCTGTGCTCTTACAGCCGGAATCTGGTCGGCCACCGTCGCTGACGCCATTGTTTGCGCGGCCTCCGTGCCCCAAACGCAGACGGCCGCCCAGGAGATGGCGCCCGAAATCAAGACTCGCCCATCCGTCACTCCGCCGTGCTGGAGAACATCCCGTGATTCCGAAGGACGAGAAAGAGGCTCACCGCGGCAAAGCTGTGCCCGGCAAATTGCTCTCAAAAGGACACAAGTCGGATGAAAAACAGAAAAGTAAAATATCTGATGAAAAGAGTAAAAAACCTGACGACAAATCCATGAAATCGGAAGAAAAAAGTGTAAAGCCGGATGATAAACAGAAAAGTAAAAAAATTGATCACAAAGAAACAAAACAAGACGCAAAGCATTCTAAAAAAGACCATAAGGAACCTTTAAAGTTGAATATAGCCGGTCCCCATAGCTCAAAAGACACTGCTAATAGCAGCACGCCTCCGAGTGAAGGATTGAAAGGCAAAGAATCATCATCATCTAAAGACACTCCGCCATCATCTTTAGAAAGAGAGAAGCGGGCTTTGAGTCCCGTAGAAGAAAAGAAACGCAAATTCCAGTCTCTATTTGGCGGCGGCAATAAAGAAGAGAAGAAGACGCCGACGCCGGTGTCTCGTTTTCGCTCCCCCACGCGGACAACGTCGCCAACGTCACCTACGTCCCCTACGGGACGCCCAGCTGGTGGAAATATTCTGGACCGTATTAAAAAGTTTAACGAAACGCCAGTGTGACCACAATGAGATGACGTCAAATATGACGTCACGTATACACAACGTTCGAATAATGATAAATATGTTACAATGTTCCTTAAAGTATACAAGAACATTGGAAAACAGGACAATTTTCGTAAAAGAAGTAACGCAAAGGAATCAACTGTTTTCAGCTGTATGAAGTCTTATGGTCACCTTCTTTCTAATGGAATTACCTTGTCTATCTGTGGAACTCTCTTCCTAAGATAAGAACAGGTGTATTCAAGTAATAATCCAGCGATAAGTTATCTGGTCTCGCAGAGGCACGTTTGATATATCATTCAGGGAGAATCAATCAAATGCAAAGCTATACAAAACAATGGGAACCAGCAGCACTAGGCAATAATTATGTTCAGCCACAATAACGCTCAATATAACTTACCACTCTGCTGTATAGAGCTGAACAGTTCTGAAAGCTGCGAATACAAACTGGAACCGCCTGTACGACTCATGCACACCATGTACCAAATACTGTGTATATACAAACTGGAACGGTCTGTACAGCTCATTCACTCCACTTGATAAATACTGTATATGTATAGTATGTATATATACACATGTGTACACGACCACGATGTTACACTAGGTACATTGTTGTTTTCCTTTTCCATTTTAATTTGTTGACTTTTTTGACAAAGACATTTTCGTCTAATTAATTGTTGACGTTCTATTGTGAGAAAAAAACATTTCCGTTGCAAGGATTGCCACTGTGTTATCTCTAAATGTCCCTCTATCTTGTACATAGTCATTCGTTGCTGCATTCTCGAAGAGAATGTGCTTTTTCCGCTTTCTTGATTCCTGTCAATGATCGATTCCGATTGTCCATAAGTGTGATATACATAAATGCTACATATGTCAGATCTCCAAACTCATATAACTTACAGAATTGGAGCTTGTGATAATCAGACCTTATTCTAAAGTACGTGTATTTTTATTTATTTATTGAAAACACAGGTGCATACGCTAAGTGTGTGAGTAATGTTTTAGGTGTCTCCTTGTAATTAGAGTTATATATAAAACGTCAGTTTTTAGAAGATTCCTGGTGGTTTGGAGACTTGGTCAAGACACGCCTGTTATTTCGTTGTGTGTGGCGTCGTACGCGACGCTATGCCTCTGTACGTTTTCTCTGTTGTGCTGTCGTGTATTGAGCACAATCCTCTCAGTCTCAACTGTCACAATCCGTGAACCCCCGGCGTGTTCTAGCAGCAGCACTCCAGATTGTGCTGCGTGTCCCGTGCCACTGGGAGTCTTCTTATTGAAACCTTTCTACTTTTTGTTTCTTCCCCAATGTATTTTCAGCTAACCTGTGTTGAATGTAACATTGTTTGTCTTGCGTGTACTGTGGACGCCTTAATTCTTCAGTCAAAACTGGACTGTGTGCAGTTAAATTGTAATTCTGCTAGAGGTCGTTAATGAGCCACGTGTATAGTGACAGGGGGACGTCCCATCAGGGATGTACTTATTGCGTTTACAGGGCTAATGTCATGGGGAAAAGTCACATCATAATGAAAAATCAGTTAGAATCCTTTTTTGAAGTTTAAACAAATATTTATTATTTTCTGTTTTGCGTTTTGACGAAATATTTTGTTTATCAGTCCGTTTTTTCTGTTTGTTAGTTGTTCTTGCATGAGTTACGTTATCCTAATAAAGTTTCAAATTTGTTTTTAGTGAGTTTTTTTTTTTTTTTTTTTTTTTTTTTTTTTTTTTTTTTTTCATTAATAAACGCGACTCTGTCATTTGAGTAACTAACTGTACACAACCTATTACACAATAGTTATGTAATCTACAGCATAATGGTCACTTGGTGGAGCCAGTCAACTGAGTTTAATCCAAACATTTCTCGCTCCGACTCTAAGGCGCATGCTTGGCATGTTTTTAAATATTGTCAAACTGAGCTTTTAAATCAATCGAGTTCGGAGGATTTCAACCATTTTCAAATCAGAAGGAAAAGCTAAATGTGCCTGATGAATGAGCAGTATATCTGCTTTTTTTTTAATTAAAATTTTCATTTAGTTTCATTATCCCCATCTTTATGTAAGATCAAATTTGTCAAAACCAGATCTCATCAACTTTTTTTGGTATGGGACAAATTCGTCTTGAATGCTTTGATGGTAGGTTAAGACAAAACGAGCACTGTTATGCTGTATCACTCACTAGAATGTTACTAGACGGACAAGTTCAAACTTTCTGTCCAGGAAAAACAAAGTCAATTTTATATTAAAGCTTTTGCCGTAACTGTTTATTATTATCATAATCATCTGTAAATAAATCTTTAAAAATAATAAATAAACGTCATACGTTTCTCTCCCAATAGAAAATTAGGAACTCTTTAAAATCGGTTCCTCTAAAATAAACACATCAAAAGACGTCAAATCTACATAATTTATACTTTACAACTGCACACACTTAAATATCTTTGACAAAATTCGTGCATGATCGTCAAAAGTCGTGTATTTACGTAAAACACGCGCTGCTGTTACAGCATAGGAAGCGCATAGATTGTCCACGTGATTGAAATAACAGTGATTTGGTGACAAGAATGCTAATAATAATTTGTTTGTGAACACTATACATTTAAATGAATCGCTTTCTAAGCAATGGTCATTTTAAAACGTGAAAAGCATTGGCGTGATGCGCCCGTCGTTCAAAAGGTGCATTAAGAAAGTTAAAATGAAATAAAAAATAAAATAAAAATAAAAATGAAATGTAAAAATTGCATTCAGCCCTTTGGCAGTCGGCTTCGTTTTCTGTCCCAATGTACTGTTATAGGACCCCTACGTACCATCCAATGTCTTTCGACATACATCCTCATCTCTAGGAGAAAACAAGTAGTCTTTGACTACAGAACTAAAAAGCACACGGCACAGACACCTTCTACGTGGAAGTGATACCTCTATGTGCACACGTCAAGCAAGCACGTGCCACGCGGAGAAGCTATCTTTACAAGACTGGCCTATGGTCAGCTAAATCAACTTTTAATTACTGTTTCCTCTGCGGAGCGTGCGCACCCGTGGTAGTCGAGTTACCATGGTAACACGACCTCGCGGAGTGGTTTGATCTAAAGCGAGGGATGTACGGTGTAATTGCTCTGTGCTGATTTCAATTATTCGAACTGATTGCATTTGAAATGGAAACATCGGTACAAATGTTACTTATAATTCATTTATCTGCCGGTCCCTTTTCCTTGTAGTCTGAAATGGGTGCAAATTTAATTTCTCAATCATGTCTTGTCGCCTTAAGATTTTCCGACAGACATATCTTAACAGGAATCGAGTGACTACCTTATGACCACAAAAATATATCATATTTACGATGCTCCTATCTAAAGTGTATAATTAAATCATTGCATATTGCACATTGTTCTTAACCCCATAGCACTGCGGATTTTGTTATACTGTTACAGTGAATCTTCATTCCATTCCTTCAACACTGTGGCAGTAACAGCTTTTTTATCCCTCAGATTCACTGATATAAGTTTTTTGGCCGGTGGGTAATTTGGCAAATCATTGACGTCATGAATCCAAGATCTATGACGTCACAACTTTAAACAGACGACCCAGTGTCTTAGGTCAGTAAGCGAGTTCGCTTCCCCAGGGTCTGTAAGGTTTGACGGCGTGTGAGGAGGAAGACGGGTTGTAGTTGTGAGGACCTGTCGGTGAAAGCATGGGAAGAGAGTTCATACCTAGCGAAAACTGAGACGAGTGCTGTAAAGACGGAGGAACCAAGGAACTAGAGAGCTGAGGCATCTGCGCATGACCGGAAGACGAAGATGAGGCAACGCTTGACATCTGTGGCGCCGCACTAGCCGTTGTTGGAAGACGTAAATGGTGATTTCCTATGTTGGAGTTAACTGCATCCTGGTGGGGGTTATATTTTGGCTCTGAGCATGACGTCGGCAAAGCAGTGTGATGTGACGTCATAAGTTGATCCGTAGACTGCTGTGACGTAATCATGGGATTTCCTGAATACTGACTGTTCACGTTTATATTCATGTTAAAATGAGGGCTGGTCGTCATGTTCCACTGCGAGTTCTGATAGCTCGCCTTTGCCGCCGCCTCTCTTTGAGCGCTGAAACACTGCAGGTGGCTCATCAGGCGCAGGCGCAGCGGATCCTGGATGTCCATCCCCTCCACCGTGACCAGGTACCGCGCAACTTCCGCTGCGCACTCCCGGAAGCCAAGGCTCCTGTAGTCCATGGCCAGGGCGTGAGGGTCCGGGTAGTTGTAGCCGTTCAGACCTGCAAATATACAAATTATAATTAAACTATAGGGTTCATAATACATACCCAAGTGAAAGTTTTAATTTATTCAGTTATATTATACTAAGATAATGAAAAAAATAATTCTAGGTGTGATTTCCTTTCAGTGTAAGATGCAGTATTATAATTAATTTTTTTGTTATCATGAGAAATATGTTTTTTTTCTTTTTTTTTTGGGGGGGGGGGAATTCACTGCAGTCATGAAATACAAAAAATCAAAGAAGAAAATAAGTACAATGTACATTTAAATATACTCTTTTGTGCAATATTATGCTTTTGAAGTACTAATTTGAGAGAATTCATTTGCACCGAAGACCGAATTATTTCATTCCGGTCTCTTATCTTTCTCGCGTAGCTTAAAATCTTTACGCAGTATTTCTCAAAAGGTAATATAATTTGTCTATACGTGTTTATTTTGTAGTATCCTCATTTTATTTTATTCTTTGAAAATCACTCGTGCATTGACGAGTTCAAACAGTTCCTCCGTTTTATTTAGTTCCTTTCATCCTAAGTGAGAATAAGGTATATTCAACAATTGCGACGATTTATTCTAATCTATAAAATAATGACCGTTCGCAACAGAGGTATTCACATTGACAGGGTGCATTCATGATCTAAGTAAAGTGTCTTGATAAGAAATAGTTCTTAAAAGACAAAGTCAGACAGCTTTACGTAATCCTAAATCCACATCTACGCAAGGTGAGACTGCTGTAGCAAAAATTTTATGTAAGGTAATGATAAAACGCATATAATTAGTATTAAATACACAAGGGATTTTATCCATTTTACTTGTATCTCTTTATAATGTATATTGTATAACGCTATATTTTTATCATTTATTTCATATCATTATTGTTATCCTATATCTATATATATATATTTACATATTAGTTAGAGAGCCTTTAAATGTAAAAACATGTCCGTGCTCATTGAATCATTATCATTTAAATGACAACTGAGTTTTTTCAATCCATTTGTTTATTAAAATCCCCGCATGTCAACTGACCTACACGCGCCGAAGCGTCAACATTGTGACGCGACCCACGTCATTGTCTTGCCCATTACGGCCCCTATATCCCACGCTTTTTACGACTTTCTTCTTAATCGACCTGGTTTTTTATTTCATCTGTCGCGGCTAATCATTCCCAGCCTGGTAGTTTTCTTTTGTTCGCCGTATAATTGAATGCGGATCACACGAATAATTACTCCATGATTCAACACGAGCCTGTGGGAAAATGTCACCGTCGAGAAGTCAGGCTGGGCGTACAATGTGCTGGTAGATTACCGGAGATATTGTACGACAGGCCTACTTGACATGTGGTAGTAAAAGCTATGGGAAAGTCGTCCTCTCAGGATTCATTATGATCAAATTGGATTTCAAGCGCGTGTAATTTCAATAAAATCTGGCGATTAAGTTAATCACTATAAACGCGCGACATGGGGGTTGACAGTATTGACGAAGGCGTTCAATTTCACACGATGGGACCATGTTGTGCTTCTTAAAAAAGGTGATCATTTTGACACCGGGTCACGGAGACATGACCTCACCCACGTGTACCGCCTTAACTGTACTCGGAACTAACACGACGACAATGTGACAACACCGCAATTCCCAGCATGCCTCCCCCGCAAAATAAACCGAGTGCCAGTAGTTATATTTCACTGGTTTATACGGCGTTGCCCTCAGCCGAGGCTCTTGCATCATTGTGTTTTTTAATTAGAACGCTTTATTTTTTATCGAATAGCACGGCGCGTTATTGATACTACCATGAATGAATTGCCATAATACAGAAATGCTACTGCCCATTACAGTAGAATTCACAAGCTGTCTTATTTCAATTTCACACGACAGTTTTAAGACAGACTACTACCGGTGAAAGAACAAGAACCTCAACTTGTTTCAATTTGGACATAATTATATTTATCAAAATACCTTGGTAATCAAAGCGATTATTTGGTAAAAGTTCTGATTTTCTGGCACAGATACCTAATGTGTGGTGTCTTAACAAGCTAAACATAACACACCTGGGTATTGTGCTTAAGAAGAAAGAATATACTTCCGCAGAAAACCACTTTGGTTACTCGCTCATTAACGATTCTCTTTATCGCATAACACTTTATTGTACTACCGAGAATGAATAACCATAATATAGTCTAGCTTCTTGCTAAAACAGAAAAGGGGAGTTACGAGATGTCTAATTACAACTCAACAACTTTGAGGCAGACTACAATATGCTAACAGTTAAACGGTGATAATAATAAGACCCTCCATTTGTTTCAATTTTGATTATAATTATACTTATCAAAATACCTTAGTTACGCGATTTTTCAGTTAAAGCTCGGATTTTCAGCGCTTGGTGTCTTAACAAGCTAAACATAACACACCTGGGTATTGTACTTAAACCTCTTTTCTCACACGTTTGCAGATCAGAATTGTTTCAACAATTAAAGTGCCCCGGGTCGCCGCCAGGAAAGAAAATATTTCCGCAGAAATCCATATCGGTTACTCGCTCATTAATGCTAATAGCAATTAGCCAGCACGAGATGTTATCGCTTCATCGATCGAGATTATCTTCCAGCAGAAAGGGGATATTTATATACCGATGTGCACACTACACATCACATATATCAATTAGATGGTGAATTAATGGCCACAACTAAGGCACGTCTTGTTATTAGGTAATTTCATAACGTTTACTTATAATGGACATTACAAAATCTCTCATAAAATGAGGGGAAAATATCTTTATAGTGTGATCAGGTGCATAATGAAAGCGTTTTTGTAAGAAGGTTTGTGTGATGTAGAAGTCTTCACAGAGAGAGGTAACGTTTAAGTTCTAGTATAATACAGAATCCATAAATCAGTAATAAGTACTGGATACAAATGTAGATGACAAACAGTTGTTACTTGTACACTATGTTTTTTTTTTTTTTTTTTTTCTTATCTTTAAGAGGAATGATGATTGCATCCGAAATGCAATTAAAAATACAAAAAAGACATTAAATAAAATAAAAACAATATTTTCACATTTAACAAAGACAGATATGCATCTAAATATCAACTTACCCTTCTGGTGCAGCACCTTTAAGTGATCCACCGTCATCTGAAGAATTTCAGCTTTCTCTAACTTCGCTGAACCCTGGTGACAAGATACAAACACTTTGATTAGAGCGAGAATATTTTCTTTTTAAAAAGTGCTGTCAAACATATTATCTATAGTCATCTAATGACGCTGGCTAAGGAGTACGGGCACACATTTTAACAGAGCGTTACTACTGCAATTGTATCAAGGAGAGAAAATCTGTACATTTTTTTAATTTTATAATTAAAAAGAGATCGTTTTGCTTCGCTTACAAGACAAAGAGGCCATTACACAAAATTGTGCATTTTTTCGTCAATATACGAATTAATGAAGACACCATTTTATACACATCGTTTCATTTTTGAAAGGCTCGAGGTTGTTCAGATGCATTACTATAACAGGAGGGAAACACCGGTTGAGATTTCCAAAAGAAGGAACCAAAATAGCCCGTGGACCAGGAAGTAGGAAGGAAAGTGAGCCCAACCTGACATTTTTTCTGTGTATACCGAGTACGAAATCTCTCCCAATACACAAACAACGTACGCATTAATTGATCGTGAAGCGTGCTCGTATCCTCCACGTGAACGAATCGCCTCTCAAACAAAGCCACGTGGCGTTGTGGACATAGGCAGAGTACTTCTTAAGTTGTGTTGCTTTTTTGATCGATTTGATAATCCGAGCGGTAAAATCAGTGGCCGCGGTGTGAACGGCAAACAAACGTCGACCCGCTATGATCTTTGTGCGCACTGGGCCGTGGTAGATCGTCACCCTTTAACCTGGGTCACGGATTGATTTTTTCACTAGATATTCGTTTTCTTTTTTCTGCAGTGAGAATTTTGGTATGGATTTAACGTCATCATTCAGTTGGCCTCGGATGTAGAGAAGTACCCTGTGCTAATAACTCGAGTCATTTCCAAGGCGCTTTGACATCATGACACACAACTTAATACAGCAACTCATATTTCAGGCAACTCATTCATTGTATACAAGCACAATCAAGTCCGATAATGACACAGTATTATGTCATGATAATATGCATTGGATATAATATTTTCTAAATATCAATATCTCTGTGTAAACAAATGTTAATTGCTATTGTAGTTTCATCACCCTATATTGGTAGGGCATAGCCATTCTTAAGACGCACTCGCACCGAAATAATAAAATGAATGCGCAAGCAGCTGGGGAGGGGAATGCGACAAATTCGGGCAGGGATTGGTCAGCTTGGCACGCGCCTTGTCACCGGCTTTTCTCCTCCTTTTGTCATGGTGACGTGAAAAGGGTTCTCGGCGACCAGAAGCTATTTGCACTGCCAACAGTGACATATATCACAGCGCAGTGGGTAAGATCAACACGCGGCACGCGGGAACTGCGGTCGCGATGTCAACTTGAACAGCGTGCGGCGGTCACGGTTCGCCGAGTCCGCTACTTAATATCTGCGTCTATTCTATATTTATTCGCTTGGCGGGCGGGAATAATGTCCCCCAAATCATACTGTTTTCATGCAGGGTCATCTGGGTCGTGTGTGCTCTCTGTCGGATTTCATACAGTATTTGTAATAACAGGCGACGGTTATTAACTCCCTGGCGGTATTGAGGGGTTTGAAGTTACGCTGTGAGTTACTGGCGGGGAGGAATCCTGAAGACATATATTCATGGCAATTTTACTTGGCAAAATTAAAATTGTTTTTATTACCTGTTTTTCAAATGCAGTTGGCACCAGTCGACGCAGCTCCGCTAAGCTGTTGTTGATTCGATCCCGTCTTCGTTTTTCTATTATCTGTAAAAAGATATGGTGCTATATTCATATTTTTAT
This sequence comes from Lingula anatina, assembly GCF_051362555.1. NCBI lineage: Eukaryota > Metazoa > Brachiopoda > Lingulata > Lingulida > Lingulidae > Lingula > Lingula anatina. Next base: position 10,940,784 of record NC_141774.1, on the reverse strand, counting down.
GAAGACAAAAAGGGCTTTAAAAACTAACATCAGTAATATAAGTGAAATTATATATTTGCCATTGACAAAATTACAAGTGAAAAAATTATCCTATTCAGTATATATCCTAGCTGAAGCTAAGGCATTTATTTTCGTGAACATTTTTTTGTGAAAAGCGGACATAAGAGGTCGCTCTAGTTTCTGTCTGTAGGACTCGAACCACTGTAGGAAAAAATGTCGAGAGAAGATAGCTCTTAGTGAAACCACCTGCGGGGATGAAAGAAAAACATCAATCCACCGAAAAACAAACAGGCGGCTATTATCCAATTATGGGCCAAAGTTCGATACAGATGTGGTACACGTTACTTTAATTCAAAGCACATAAAAAACAACACGGCCGGTCCCCCTAATTTGTTGTTAAATTAAGCAAGACGCAAGCGTCTGTGTGTAAAGGGGAATGGTCGGCTTGTTAATGTTTTGATCGACTGATGATGTAAGCGGCCTATGCCGGGGGGGGGGGGGGGGGGTGAAGAAGAAGAAACCGTGTATCCTGGCTGTTAACATGTCGTGTTGACGCTCCAGATGAACGGCTCAAGGAATTAACGACAGCTTCGCCCTCTGGTAAAAACAATATTTCTTCAAAGTGACCGGGTGGGATTGGATTGATCCGGGATGATTTGGGAAAACGTGCCAGGGCGGAGATGAAGCCGTGGTTGACTGCTTTTTCTCTTTATTTTATGATATGTTTGCTTCGCTAAACAAACAAGTGCTACGCTCATTATGTAACTACAGTGTGTTCTCCAATCCTTGTTTTAGACTTGACACTAATGAGGATCTTTCACTCGGCTGGTGTTTTATTCACTTGTACTTGTCTACTTTTGCTGGTTTCATTTTTCAAAGAAGTGCACATCACAAACTCGAGTCTATCCCGCCTATTCCAAGATAAAACAAATTCATTTCACACTTTCTTACTCTAACCACCACGCACTGCACGTGCATGCCTTTTAACACGCGCGTGATTGTGGGTCGTGCTGCACACGCTCACAATCACAATATGTAACAGTTGTCAAGCCAAACTTCTTCAATATGTATTTTGTTTTCTGTCCTGTTTGCTTGTATTTAATAATCGAATAGATAGAAGATTAAGAGCTTGGGTAAGAGATGATTTTCAATAAATTGCAATTGTGATATGATACGTCATACAGGAATCAGCCTGTGAAAATATACGTATGTAATTAAGATAAAATGTCTTTCGTAAAATGCGTTGCGGTACCAAATAAGTGGTCAGCTACGTTTGGAGTAAGTACACAAACACATAGTCTATGGTCAGTCTATGGTCAGTTTGTGGTCATAAAAATAACCACGACCTGCAACCGACTATCTCTTTTAGAAAAAAATCAAAAACTGCCCAGATGAAATCATTTAATTCTAACTAACATCAACTGTTTAGGCATCCTTTTTTTCATCCAATCACCTGCCTTCACGTACAAAAGTTCAGATAAATTGAAGACTAATTACTCTCGAAGTATTCTCTCCAAACATTGTCCCATTACAGTGCGGTTTGAGATGAAAATATTGATAATATTTTTTCTGGTCGGGAGAGAAGCACGGGCAAATTTAGCCCAGATGGATGTTACTGCGGTAAAAATAGACATTTGTAGCGGCGTGGGAACGCTCGGCGTTTCATAAAGAGAGCCGTGCTCTGATCTGATAACACTGCTGTGGCAGCTATCAAAAAGGGTGGGGTGGGATATTAGTCGACAGGGTTACGTGGGTTTGTGGGGGGGAAATTACTGCTTTTGGTGATAAAGGCAGAAATTCCCGGAGTTTTATGTCAATTGATTTAAGCGTGTTTTACCCTGTGAGTAGCCGCGTTATAGCTTGTGAGAGAAGACGGATTTATTTTTCATTGAGTAAAGACTAATTTCCTTGTGTTCTCGAATTGATATTAAGCGGAGAGAGAGAGGGGGGGAAGGGGGGAGGTCACCATATTATAAAACAGAGAAATGAAAACACAGAGCATTATCAAAGAAGAAGAAGAAAAGAGAGAGAGAGGCGAGACACCATATTATAATGAAGAGAAAGAAATACGCAGGGAGTCATCTAATAATAAAGAAGAAGGGAATGAGTATGAGAGAGTCTATTGTCAGTTGAAATGCAGCCTTTTCTCTGGATTAAAATCTCAGCCAGCAATTTCAAAAGGGGTGTTCTTTTTCTAAAAAAGTGGACCTTTAACCATGAAACCTTCGTGTGCCTATTCATAATATTACCCAGAGGGGACCCTTTCCCAGCAAAAAGGGGGATTCTTTCGACTCCCCCACAAACCCGCCTCGTCTACGGGTCTGAATCTTGTTTTTTTCCTCTTTTTTTAACTGCCGACAGAACCCACTTGATACTGAATGTATTTATCCCCTCTGTCAATATTGCGGCAAACATCACAGACCGGACCACTTTTATCATACCACAAGCCGACAGCGAACATCAGAGTCAAGTGCGCTGTGGCAACCTTCAATACCCCCATCTGACATAGATCGCAATTTTGAACTACTGATTACTTCCTTGAAATATTGATTATCGAATGGAATGCCATGAACGTCTTTTTGGACCCGGTCAGTTGACATTAAAAGTATCGCCAATTATGGACGATTGCGGTGTCCGTTTTTCCACAAAATGTTTTGGCTGTCCTCGTAAAGTGCCCGTCACGTATGTCAATAAAGAAAACGGTTACCAGGGGTCACGTGAGACAATGATCTGGCCCTGTCACTAACTCGGGAAACGGTTAGTTATTGGCTGCCTCATTTCTCTCAATACTCTGACCCTCTTGACGTTATTGCTATACATGCAGATTTGAACAGTGTTAAATCAACTAAGACAAGTCCGCAGTAGTATTTTGCCAATTAACACAGTAATTAAACGCAACAACAAGTGTCTGTAAAAATAAATATCAGAAATGTTATCGATGGCAAACTTACCCCTCTTCTTTTCTTCCTGTCGCTCATGGTGCAACTCTGCGATGGAGAGCTAAATAAAAAAAGAAGAAGAAAAAAATTCAGTTTAACTCTCGAGTAGATTTGTTATTGTTATTCCGGGACGTCGGTTCTGTTTAGTGTTATTTTGGAGCCACGGCGGGACCAGCTGGCCCGATCTTGTTAATGTTTTACACTGTCAATGTGCCCGTATTGCTACCAAAGAACAAATTCCATTTTTATCGTGGTTGCAACATCGACTATTTTACACCCTGAGATCACAGTAAAAAAACATATACTTGCTACTGCAATGTTCCTATACTTCACTGATATATTCAAAGTATTTATCATTTTGAATAATGAAATTCAGGGTGGTTCTACAGAAGCATGGGAAATTTTCACCAGAGTCCAGACTTTAGACTTAAACGAAAACACACTGAAAAAGTGCTTGTAAACAACGCTGCAGTACAAATATGTTTTACATTTTTGCTTATAAAAAGGACCTGTTAATTGTACATGAAGGCACACACAGGGGTCTTCAGATAATATAAATAACACCGCTTGGCAATACAGGGAAAGTGAAAACAAGTTATCGGAAATGGTTGCTGTGAGAACAATGCTGAACATGCGTCAATTTAACATTATTTCTGTAAGTAAGTAAAATATTCGACTGCGATGTCCACTTATACTAAGAAGTGTACTCGTTTCTCTCTTCGTATTCCGACATATTTCGTTTCCTGAATCAATTATCCCCCAACCACAGTGCATCCTTGCCACACTGAAGTTCAAAAACTGCTGTAGCCAGGACGCGGTTACACCATAGCCAGCTAAAGCTGTACACCGCCCCGGCAGCACGAACACAATACATAAAACGTCTGTCCGGAATTAGCATCGATTTCGAGCCAAACTTTCAACATGTTGGGTTTTTTAACAGTTTATGTTCCGACGCCTTTTGCGTTAATTTTTTTTTTAGAAATTAACGGGATATGAATACGTCCTATAATTTACTCTATGTAGGCCTACCGTTGCCAGAACGTCCGCGCAAATAAATTGATATTCACATTTCCGCAACGAATGTGGTCGGGTCTCCCATCAATTTACCTACATATTATTTCTATATAAAAAAGAGCATCTCTTATGAAAGCCGACGACGGTTCGCGTTCAGAACTTTACAAGCTGCAGACGACAGTGCCGTTGGTTGAACACGCGGACACACTAGCTATGGAAGACGCCGGTGGGGCAGTAGGTCGTGCACGCGTGCAGGCATTAACACCCAACGTCCTTGGTCACGTGCGCGCGTGTCGCTGAAAGTGACTGAAAACAAATCACATATATCCGATTAACACCAAAACTAAAGGCGGACTTCCTCACCCGACATCCAGGGAATCGTCGAACACGTCGTCTCCGTCGCTGTCGCTGGCGCTTCTTTTGACGTTTGTCATCTCTGCTGATTTTTCCAGGAAGCAGGAACCTTCGTCTGCAAACTCGGCTCTTTCCTGAGACAGGAATTAGATTGAAACTAACTGGGGATTCCCACGCTCTAAACATATAGCAGTGGCGAGTGTGTGAAAGACACACCTCCCAGAAATACACCGCACGTGATTGACAGCCGGGCTCGTGTTGACTTAGCGCGCGCTTTCCTAGACAATGGTCCAATTTTTTAGGGAGAATAAACAAAACAATATATATTGAAGTGCAAACTTCAATTTTCTAACTTACAGTCGCTACATAAAATAGATTTTTAACCACTGACAAATTACTCGATACATGTCAAAGTATAGAAAACATTCACCTTGTTTTTTTCTCTAAATGCAAAGTTGTAAAATGTCCCTGTTAAACCGCAAGTGTCTCCCACAAAAGTGTTCTTGTTCAGTCATTAATATCTGATATCAGTCCGTTCAATCATTGGTCGTGCCTTATTAATAGCACGCCAGATGGCATCGTCAGACGCTGTATAACCAACACGCAGTGCGACTACCGGCATTACACAGCCCACATTACGGCATTTAATTCTAAACTAGTAAACAACTCAAAAATATCAGTTGAAATCCAATCAAAATATCGGTTTATAATTAACGAGAAAAGTCATAACGGAGTATAACCTTCGTTCACGGGCTTAGATACAACGATACGCGGAAAATACCCCGTGTGCGATATAGGCATGAAGTGAAGGCGGCATTGAGTATGCCGTTGACGGGCACCGCAGGTGTGCGGGACGCGCGGCTCACACGAGCGGGTCGTGGGAAACGCTGCTCCTAGTGAATTCCACGCAACTGGTAAAATGACCCGATATTTCAGGGAGAGGCGTTTGGCCGACAGGGTAATATGAGCGTTCCGTGTTTTAACAACATTGCAACTAAAGATCGCAATGAGATATTTGAGTAGATTAAAAAGGTTGGTATTTGAGGTTGTAAAAGTAAGAGTATAATTCAGGTTTCCCTGCTGTTTTTGGTGGCTGGTGTGAAGCATTTACTCAAATGTATTTTGAACTAAATTATGAATTTTATTGGCCCTTGTGTTGTTAAACCCCATCTTCATCTGATTAATCTTTTCACTGTAAAGCCAGGCCCGTAGCCAGCAATTTCAAAAGGGGGGGTTCTTTTTCTGAAAAAGTGGACCTTTTTCCATAAAAACTTCATGTACCTAGTTCAAATTTTACCCAGAGTGGACCTTTTCCCAGCAAGAGGGGCGGTTCTTTCGAACCCCCCCCCCCCCCCTGAACCCCCCTGAACCCCCTGGCTACGGGCCTGAAAGCAGAGGTAGTTTCTCCGTACGTTCATCAAACTATAAAAACGTAATTCCTATGATGTCAAGTATCCAGTCATCGCATGTGAATTAAACAGATAACACCCAACAAAACCTGTAAAATCAGCCGTATATATTATTATCAGATAGGTTGTGTTGATTGCTGGCTTCCTGGGAGGTTGAAAGGAGAACAGATATATACCCTTGTTTACAAATATTTAGAACATCTTAACTCTAATTTAATTTCGCCTTCCTTGACTTCGAATCTAAAGCATCAATTTCCTACTATTTCCTTCCATTCCAGATTATTACATTAGCTACATCCTGTAGAGCCTCCGATAGCATGTTTATCACTTCAATCGAGCTGTCAATCAATACGGACAATTGTCACTGTGCACGTGTCTCTCGTCTGTTTCTCCCCGTGAAATCGGACCGCCCATTCTTACCAGATGAGCAGCTTTTGTTTGACAACCAATTTCTACATGGGAGAGTAGCACTGCGTTATGGTAGCGCAAGGCCGTGTGAAACGCGTAAAGTCCAGGAAAACCTCGGGGTGGAGAGCTAGGGTGAAAGGGGGGGGGGGGCGAGGGGGCGGGGGCTGATATGGTTTACTACTGGATACATGAACGTTAAGCTATTTTTAGTGACAAAGAAATGATAAATATGACCGCCCAACCGGAATGTAAATGAATGTGCGGCGTTTGAAGTGGGTTTTGGGCTTGAACTCATGGGTCTGCTGCGGGCTGCCGGTTTTTGAGATTTTTGGAGGGGATTGTTACACGTGGCTGGTGTCTTTGTGGCTCATGCTCTCCCATCACTTTCTTTAATAATGTCTGTTTCCAGTCGGAAACGTATTGAAAAATCACGCGTCTGTGTTCACAAATAGGGTGACGAAAGCCCACTCTGTGGCTTGTGGTTTTAGAGCAATCTCTGCTTCAAAACTATTGCAGGATTTAATTATCGGTAGATTTCCTGATAGGAAGGGCTCTTTTCACAGTGTTACATCGTCTGTTGTACGTTGACAAATGCGTGGCACGTGCAAGTTACGTAATGTGGCACGGGTCGTGGCGTTTGTTTGCGTAATTAATAACCCGGGTGTCAAATGCCACTTAATCATTCATAATTTAATTACATTTTTGATTTATGTTTATTTACTTTATGTATCTCAAATGATTTATTTTTCCTAAAGCGAAACTAGCCCACGTATTTGCATTACGTTGGAAATAATTGCCAAATGTTCGCAAATGGAGGAGGCAAGGAAGAAATTAAAAGAAGATTCAGCGTTCCTTCTTCACTCGGGTGTTGCTTCCCACGGTGTGCTGGCAATCGTATTTATTTACTTTTTAGCCTCGGAGGCAAAAAACACACGTGGTAAATTGGGAGTAATTATATGCATCCGAATCTTCGTGTTGTGCCCTTTATGAAAGTATGCGTGTTTAGGATGGGAACAGATAGAATTTCTGCGTCAGATGTCGGCGAATATTGAGAACGAGTGTGTTATGGTTACAGTGACTTGACGTTATCTGCCCCGCTTCACGGTTCTTCAAAGGAAGCTTCAAAAATATAAACTGGATTTTCTGTTTGAAGCTGATGTAAGAGTTTAGACATTGAATTAAATGTTGAGATACCGCCGTCCTAATTGACGAAGTCGGTGCCGACTTTGAAATTAATTTAAAGAACGCTGACGCGCTCTGCTTTTCTTCAAAGATTTCTGTTTCTTTGTAATCAATGAAATGAAGAAATATATTTTGTAACATTTCATTTGCTTAGTTTAGAAATATCCTTCTGTAATTTTGAAAATAATACTTTCATGTTAAATAATGAGACAATTATAATATTTTTGTCTCAAAATGATCAGTTTTATATTGCATTCAAATAAAACAATAACAATAAAATTATAGCCAAGAGTTTATGCACTTATCAACTTTATTTTATTTCATATTTATCTATCCATTGACTTACGCACAGTAAATGACACGTTTTTCTTAACTTAACTATAATCAAAATCTTTGCTTACCACCAAATGCTTTTAAGGGTAAGAATAATCGAATTACCGTAACAAGCAAACAATTACGGGTTCACAAATACAGGGCGTCAGATAAACGTCAGCAGCCTATAACTTTGACCAAGTGGAAATTGACATCATTTACACAAGTACAAGCAGTTGCTCAATTAACATAGAGATTTAATGGCTTCTTATCCCCCTATTTTCCTTGAGATCCTCCCCTTACTTCTAGTATTTCTCTCATCCGTTATGCCAACTAATATCAGTTATACGTGACGGTTCATTTCACTATCACATTATCTTTACACAAACGTTGGTTTACTTTCTACAGTGCTTCAAACCTTTCAAGATTTATTTTCCCCTGTAGTTTTTATCTATCACTGTTTAAGTGGCGAGCAATCATTTATCATGAACGCCTATTATTTCACGATTATTTACGTTCTCATCTGTACCGCGGTAGAAGGATACATACAAACGCATTAAACAAAGCGTGCTAGAAGATTAGGCATTTGAAGGATAATAAATGTTTGCACGTTTTTCTGGGTTTTGACTTTATCCGCAGTCTGTGTCTTTGTTATTAGCTTACATAGTCCTTGCCATTTAGAAAATTGGTTTTTAATTAATGTGGGATAATACGAAAAGGTGACACTATCCGTTTTTTGACGAAACGGCACGTGCTTCTTGACTTGGTAAATATGAAGACGAGCACCCCACGAACACTCCCCCAATTAAAGTTACAGACAGGGTTTATGACTGGGTTCCCATACCTAGATCGATCTAACAGGATCGATCCATCTCCGAGGGTTTTCTCGCTAAATTGCTTTCAGATGAAGGGGCTTAGATGTCTGGCAAGCTTACTGAAGCTGCTAAACGATAGTTTATTATCCCCTAGCAGCTTCAGTTGGCATGACAGACATCTAAGCCGCTTATATTGATTACCTCGGAGATAGATAGATCCACAGTTAGTACGATAGGGTCTGGGAATGGTCCCTATGACCATCAAAACACCGAAGGTCAGGTTTTTCGTGCATCTAATTATTCAATAATGCGTCCACCATTTTGCCGACTAAAAGCAATAAAAAAAACCTCAAAAAATATGTAAGATCGGCGTTTATAGTTCCCGCTGATAAGCATGAGCGTTCGCCCGTGCCGTCATTTTGTCATGGAGTTTGAGGAGGTAATTAATTACAATGTTTCATGGAAAAAATGCATTTTTAAAGAAAAATCGCTGGCAGGGTTTTGGATTACTCAGTGGTTTGGGTTTTTAATTACTCATTAAATTGGCGTGGAAAGGTGTTCGTAGGTGCTCAGGCAAAGGAGCGATTTGAAAAACCGATTTTGAAATTTTTATCTCATTTTCGCAATGATTACGCCATCAGTAAAAGTACACGTGTAAATTCAAATTTAGTCATTAAACTCTGGAGATTTATCTGTTATCCAAAACATGCACGTAAAGAAAGTAATTTAGGTGTTTTTGTCTAACCGACCAGTCCGTAATGTCAGTTGACATTCTGGACCAGGACCGAGGTATCAACAGCAGTGAACGTGTAACCAGGCCTAGTCTCCGGGCCAGGACCGGGATATCAAAACACCAGACAACGTGTAACCAGGCCAAGACTCCCGGACCAGGACAGGGATATCAACACCGGCGAACGTTTAACCAGGTTTTCAGCCCCTACCCCGAGTTTTCAGATGTAAATGTCAACTCACCTCTAAATAATCAGTCCACATCTGTCCACAGTCGATACTGCAAACTCGGGGTAAAGCTCCCGGACCAGGATCGGGATATTAGCATCTCTTTCGACTTACACGGTGACTCACTCACTGGGATCAGTACATTACTCGACTACTTGAAAAGTTTAACAAATGTTTTTAACCCTTAAACGAATGGAAAACCAGTTGGGAAGCTGAACGCTGGCCTATTCCCACGATAACTTGTTCACTGCTGACACGGAGGATGTTTTTGTTAACGCGGTAATATTGCGCACTTATTTTAATTTGGATTGGACCTCCTCCTCCTCGCTTACTAAATGTTGGAATTTAACACAAACATATTGTTCGCCGCCCAGAACCACGTCGACTGACTTCAGCATGGATTTTTACCACGAAATATAAATTTATGAGAGTTACGTGGTGCATTATACAACAGATATCATGAATCTAACTGCCTAAGTACGGGGTCCCATATGATATGTACAGGCTAGGGTTAGTCGGAGTGTAGGGGCTAGAACACAATATATGGACAAAATCACCTGTACAAAGTAAAGGGGAATGGACTGCAGTTCCTAGCTGACTACCATTTCTGTTACACCGGCTCCTTGCAGCTTCCCTGCAATGTTTAGTGTGTGTATTTGTATACATTCTCGGGTCAAGGGACTAAGGACAGGTCATTTTCCTCTAATGGGAGATGTGTGACTACAAGGGCGTCCTAGCACGCGTTAACTCTCAACTTAATTATATCCACGTGCACAACTATGATACATAAACTGTCAAGGTGTCAGATTCCTTGGTGTCACAGGACAGCGGCTAGAAAGTACTGGGGTTATCGTATTGTCCCCATGCCACTGAAATACAATGCAGCGACCTCATTATTGAACAAATAAAACATGGTTCTACGGTTACAAACATCCCAGTCGCTTAAATAGGTTCCCAGCATGTGTAAGGGTGCATTCCCAATGAAACTAACGTTCTAGTTAGATCGATCCAACTTTGTGTTCATTCAGTCCCACTCAAAACGAAGTGCACATGAGCGTCAATCACCCCCTAGCAGGTCAAAGGGGTGTTTCAGTCATTTTATGTGATTGCATTCAGGCAGAGTCCCCACAGAACTGGAACGATCGACGTAGAACGATAGTTTCATTGGGGACGTGCCCTAAAAACCCCATCTTTCCCCAGCACTGGTCAACACGCCACGGGGCCACTGGCTGCTCTCTCCACGGCGGGTTAATCTAACCACATTGTGGGACGCCAGCATTGTGTTGAACACGTGCGTAGACTGTCAACAAATATAACGAGATTTGACTGGTTACACAGGGTTTCATTATGCCCGGAATTGATCTGGTGTTATCCTTTCCCAGCTTGCAGTGTCTCGAGGTCGGCAAGCGGTGATATCTGGGTGCTCCATGTATGGCTTTGGCGGTATATGTTAATTTTAGGTATATTGTTGTCGTCATGTTTATAGCATATTCATTTGGTAATTAATTGTCATTGTGGTACAGGTAGTAAATAAATAAATAAATACATAGATACATAAATAAATAAATGGAAGACAAACATAAATAAAAAATATATATAGACAAATATTTTGGAAATATTTACAAAGAGAGAGGTGCCAGTCTTTTCTTTGGACAAACAAGTTGTATTTTACAAAATATTCTGAATGACGTAAGAAAATATGTAAAGGCAACAGCAGAAAGGAGAGAGAGAGAATTGACAGAAGTGTAAGCCCATCACAAAGTATGTGCGTCCACTCAGGCCACCGTAGAAAACGTGTAACCGGGCCCCTGTAACCTTGTAGGACATAAACACGTCTTTCTCTATCATATAGTCTACAGCACAAAGTTACAAGAAAGCTGCCAGCTCCGCTGCCTGAGTGTCGTGGTTTGCCGTCAATCAATTCATCGACCTAGTGGTTGTTCCGTGGTACGTTAGCAAGCGGCACAGTCCCGTCACGCACCCGCAGAGCGTTTTATTGGCGGCGTATGTTAAGTTCACTGTAGAGGTCTCCTGAGCGTTGGTCGCACGCGGATCTTGTTACTCCACACACTCACAAATGTGGGAATTGTGCGCCGCGGCCTCCATAATGATTGTTAAGAGTTCTTTATTGCCAAAAACCCTGCAACCGTCGCTGGCACTGATATATCACCGCGGGGTAGCTGGATCCAACAGCGGCCTTGTGTAGAGAGAGAGGTACAGGCATGGTCTGAAGACCTGGCTGTGACTTTTTGGCTAGCTTGCAGTGCGCGTGCTTCGCAGCGTCGCCTACACGTGCAGGTATAGATCGGTATAACCTAAGCCCGTATGGTCGCGTGTGCGCGTGTGATTGAGAGCGCGCCTACCGCCGGCAAGTACATCTCTTTTCCAAACACGGAGCATCAGGATTGCTTTTAATTTCATCAGGATTACTTTTAATTTCATCTTGATATTCTGAATGACATGTTTCAAACCTTTAGGATGCGTTAAGGGGGCTCCACGTTTTTTCACCACCTTCTCGCAACCCACTCTCGGACGCAGAGCGCGCGACTTCTGGGTTAGAATTAACAACGATCACAAAACATCGCTCTGTTGGCATAATTCGATTTCTTAAATATCAGAAAGCAACACAGTGGGCATAAAAGATCCTAAGAATCCTCAGATACATGTAAGTGGGGCTCGAATCCGATCTACTGCAAATATACAGCAATGGCCAGTGTAATGAGAAGATACCATATATCACGTTTTTTGTTTGTTTTTTCTATTACTTGGTATATGTTTATTACATATATCGACCACATTCCAGGTTTACAATAATCATACAATGGAAACCTCGATTCAAGCGGCACTCGCGCTAAAAGATCCATTGCATCGGTTGAGACAGTCACCGCTAACACATTCATAAGAATTGACCGTACTCAAATACCACCCTCCATTCACGAAGCTCGGGGCTGGACCTGGGTGGCCCCTTGTGGCTGTTGGCTGGCGCAAGAAGTTATAACTTTATAACTTCTTGGCTGGCGGTTTCAACAAATGGGGTAACAACATCCCCAAGTCTCAATAAATCTTAAGTTTGTCAAGCAAAATTTAAATTGAAAGATATCAGTTGTACGACTGATCAGAGACAAATTTCCTCTCTCGGAGAAGCTGAACACAGCATAACAAATAACTACGGTAATGACTAGATTGAAAAATTATCAGTTTTTCAGAAACATAATTTTGGATCCATTAAAATATTTTTATAAATAGCATTTGTGGTGTTTTAAATGCACCGAATAGATCCATAACATAGTCTGCTTTTCATTTTTTTTAATTTTTTTTTTTACCACTCAATATAAATGCTCTAATTTTACAAATCTATGCCATCAGAAAACAGTATTGATAAAACTCGCAGTTTCCCCCCATTTAAAAGATATAATCATCGCCGTAGTTCACCATCGCACCGAGAGGCGCTTTATTGCAGGACTACTGCATCGTTTTACAGTGACAGACATGCTAATAAACAGTTCTATATACATTGGCCTGATTGGTCCGTCATAACCTAATGACTTTGCATAGATTATCAAAAAGAATTTCTACAATGGTGCTTATTATAAAAGCAAACTTAAAAGGGAAAAAATAATCTTTTCCGTCCTCGTTTGGTGGGGGCAGATATGGATCTATTTTGTTTTAAAACACGTGCCCTCACTCCTTCCATTACTGTCATGTTTGGCTCTTATTTCCTTCTTTGCCGTTACTTTAAGAGAAGGCACTTAATCACATGGTAAGCTTCTTGGTAATTATTAAAGTATAAAAATTTGTTAGTGACGCAGTCCATTACACATCCCAATAATGAAATGAAACAATCCACCAACCACATATTTAAATTTTTTTTCTATTTTTATTTATAACAATAAAGATAATGTACAAATAAAGAAAAACAGTTCCATGAAGCAGCAAGCGTAGCAGACTAACTTTTGGGTGCGTCTGGTTCTCCATCACTGCCTACATCAACTGAGTCATCTTTGTCCAAGCCTTTGTCCCATTCATCACTGTCCCAGCCATCTATGTCCAAGTCAACTTTGTCCAAGCCTTTGTCCCATTCATCACTGTCCAAGTCATTTTTGTCTAAGTCATCTCTGTCCAAGTCATCTTCGTCCAAGTCACTTTCGTCCAAGTCAATTTTGACTGAGTCATCTTTGTCCCTGTCACTTCTGCCCCAGTCTTCCAATGCCTGATCCACCATCTCCTGGTCAACGTCTTCTGACTCTTCAGAAACTTCAAACAAGTCCAAACCCTGCAGGATGTCCGGGTCCAAGGTCCCCAAGGGGTTGGCCAGCTGCTCCTCAATATCCTTCCCTCCCAGTGGCCCCATCAGCACTCCACTGGCCTCCAACGCCGTCACAGATTTGTAGCCCATCTGAAGTGGAGATACAAATGTTTCATATCACATTTTTAGCCAATCTCAAATGAAGATACAATTGTTTAGAGCCAATCTCAAGTGAAGATACAAATGTTTCAGACCACATTTTTAGCCAATCTGAAGTGGAAACAAAAATTTTAGAGCCAATCCGAAGTGGAGATACAAATATCTTATATCACATTTATAGCCAATCTGAAGAAGGATACAATTATCTTATATCACATTTATAACCAATTGGAAGTGGAAATACAATTGTCTTGTATCACATTTATAGCCAATCGGAAGTGGAGATACAACTGTGTACAGCCAATCTAATTCATAAAGTTACAGATCTTTACAAAAATTACTTAGGACATGTATGCACCCTTATCTTATGGCCCTGATGGGATAAAGAGGTCAAGGAAGAAAGTAAATGGCTATCTACCTTAAATTTTGCAGCTAATTCTAAATCTTCTAATCTTACTCTGACTTTACTTCCGATTCTGTAGTGCCTGAAAAATACACAATAAATCTATCAGTTTGTTATTACTATGTTAAAATAAACATTGCATCGATTCACACTATAGTGGTAATTAAGGTCTTCCACATTTTAGCTTACTAATAGGAACATGCCTCTTATCAAAGAGGCTCATTACCATGTACCAAGCTTATAGAAAAAAGGGCTCACTATGTGACTGCCTGATAATATACTGGGTATAAATAATCAAATCTTTCATCAATTAAATCTCATCTAATCAAAATAAACTAAGAAAACTGTCATGGAGAAATACACCCACCCCCCCACCCCCCACCCCCCTCCACTGGAGACTGAACTATACATGTAAGGGATCATTCAGAATGAGTGCTAACTGGTCCACAGCCTAAATATGGCAGACATGAAAGGAAGACTGCTAAACCTGTAATGGTCTCTCCACCACTTACATGCCTCCACACGCATCGTCCCTGAAGGGGCACAGTATTTAAATCTCCGCTCCATTTGACCAGATGTGTGGAGAGGTGTGTCAGAGGTGGAGAGACCATTACAGGATTAAGCTGTCTTCCTTTTTTATGTAGGTCCACCACATTTAGGCCGTGGATCAGTTACCACTTACATCTAGTTCTGAATGGTCCCTAAGGCACATGAATATTAATTGTATATATATAGGCTGTGTTCACAATTAAAGTTATAGTATCAGCAGGATTGACCTATCTCAGTCAAGATTCTTGCTAAGGTGCAGTCAATGTAATCAGCTTCACTGTCTGGCACGTACCCCCCCCCCCTTCCCAGCACAGTAATATGGCCTACATCATGGACCACTCAGTTTTCCCGACTTTACCCAAGTACTTCAAGTTACGAGGGGGCCTGCTAGACAATTAAGCTGATTGCACTGACAATGCCTTAGTGAAAATCTCTACTGAGAAAGATCGACCCCGCCTGTACGATAACTTCTATTCTGAACACAGCCATAAACTGCATACCAGTAGCTTCCTTCGATCCTTGGTTTTTCGCATATGCAATAGAATTTGTGTCCTATATCTATGTAGATATCATTCCCTTGGATTTGCTTTATCGTGCCCACTACCTCCTTGCCCATTGGATCTCCGAGCTGCATCCATTTGGAGCGGCGCAGAAGGGAGTAGAACGTGTTCTCGTTGTCAGCAAATATATTTTCCGTAGGTTTTGTATCAGTTATTTCTTGATCTTTGGAATCAGGCGAGCTGTCTATTTCTGTAGATGCTGTGGGTTGTGGTATACTCGTCTCAGATGCATAAGCGCGAGAAATACTGCAAAAGTTGGGATAAATCCGTCTGAAAAATCTGACATGTTTCAGCATCATGGTCGCAGCCATTTTTCGTTAACTCTCCTTGGGGAAGCCTCGCTTTCGATACGAGCTTAAATATTACATGGTTGTAAATCGAGATTCATGATTACGTTTTGTTGTCAAGTTGGTAGCTTCAGCCAATTAAATTGCGGCTTACTAACGGAAAGGAAGTCAGTCTTGGAAGGAGTCACACGTGCAAACCAGTGTTGTTTACAGTTAAAGACCATTCTGAGTCAAGTATATTTTCATTATGGCAGGGAAAGTCTCAGGACTTCTTGAGTTTTTCATGGTGGTGGGGCGATTGAAGGTAATCACGATCAACATTTTCGTTAATAACGTGTGAACATACACCGTTTTGGTCTTTGACCACTTAGCCTTTACATTCAAGTTTACTGGCAGTACAAGTTTACACCACGCATCTAACGTTTTACTAAAAACACAGCAATATGGCAAAGTGGTGTCGGAGGAGCGCATTGGTAAAACCATGTTTCTCCCAAAAGGGGGTAGGTGAATAAGCAGACCCAGGCTTGGGTGGGGGGGGGGGGGTTAAGTGAATGGACAGACCAAGGAAAGTTGCGTAGTGTTCATTATCATAAATATCTATACCAAGAAGTAAGCTATATTGTTAAATAAGCACATTTAAACCAGTTTTGATGCACTTTCCTGTTCCTCTTGAATTATTTCATATTAAAATTAAAAGCACAGTCAGTCCATATATACCGTATCCCATTTAAAAGCTACATTGTACATTAATGGTTACATCATGATACCTTGTTACAGCGCACAGTCCGAGCTGGGTGGGTTCAGAGACATGTGGCGCAGCCGGAGAGTGTGTCTGACCACATGTACAGAATGGCAGTCATGACACTGGCACTGGGAGACAATGACGGCATTAACAGAGACAGGTATATGGCTTTATTATTACAGGGTGTAGAGAAACACTGTCTTTCTCTAATATAGGGTGCTTAATTCTTTCTTCCTTCTAATACAGGGTGAATAAAAACTGTTTTCTTTCTAATACAGGGTGTATGGAAGCTATGTAATCCTGCTAATACAGGATGTACAAAAACTTCTCTTCTTCTATAACAGTTTGTACTGTACAGGTATTCTCTGGCTTCTAATACAGGGCATTTAAGAACCTCTTCCTTCTTCTAATACAGTATGTATACTGACTCTTCTTTTTTCCAACCAATACAGAGAACATTCAACTTCCAAGTTCTAATAAGGTGTATGAAAATTCTCCCTTCTAATACAAGGTGTATAATGACTTGGCCTTCTTCTAATACAGTGTGTGTACTGACTTGGCCTTCTGATACAGGGCATATACAAATATAACAGAGATGATTTTACAAACCTCAATAGTTTTTGAAAGAAGAAATTAAATATTCATAATTGGATAAATAAATTTGCATATCTACTGAAGAATTTTTTTAGCTTGGGATAATTAACTGATCCCGTCTGAAGATTATAAGCTACAATGAAGACGGGATGCTGAACATTTCATTGATTCAAATTGTAATCTGTTAAATCTGAAATCATGCATATTAGATATTGTTAACTTGGGAATAATTAAGTGATCCAATCTAAAGATAAAATGTTCAAATAGAAGCATAAAATTATACTGAACTGACCAATAAGAGTGAGGGGGACCACCCATCACCTCAGAAGTGGCACTGGACTTCTAGTTCAGTTGAGCTCCAGCCATGATACTATACAGGCCCGTAGCCAGCAATTTCAAAAGGGGGGTTCATTTTCTGAAAAAGTGGACCTTTTTCCATAAAAACATCATGTACCTAGATCAAATTTTACCCAGAGTGGACCTTTTCCCAGCATAAGGGGCGGTTCTTTCGAACCCCCCCCCCCCCCCCCGAACCCCCCCCCTGGCTACGGGCCTGCTATACACGCTGTTTATTTGCTCAGCTTATATTAATAAAATTCCATAACCACACCAAATCTAGTTGGTTATACAAAGTATTCTTTCTTCTAATAGAGGTTATATACGAACTATTTTTCTTCTTAAAGGGGTCATATACAAACTATTTCTTCTGCTATTACAGGGTGTATACAAAGTGACTCTTCCTTGCTGTGTAGTCCATCACACATGGAATTAATATAATATGTTTGGGAGTGGTGTTGTGAGATTAATTTTAACCACATGCTGCAAAATGTTAATTTTGAACATCACACAGTATGACATTGCATTACATTACTTTACATCGCATTGCATTGCATTACATTAGTATACAGTATGGTATTGCATTGCATTGTGTATTGTATTGTATTGTATTGTATTGTATTGTATTGTATTGTATTGTATTGTATCATACTGTATTGTATTGTATTGTATCATACTGTATTGTATTGTATTGTATTGTATCACATTGTATTGTATTGTATTGTAGGTGTTTAAAGCTGGCCCTGGTTCATGACATGGCAGAGAGTCTGGTGGGAGACATCACTCCAGCAGTATCATATTGTATTTTATTGTATTGTATTGTATTGTACTGTACTGTACTGTACTGTACTGTACTGTACTGTACTGTACTGTATCACATTGTATCACATTGTATTGTATTGTATTGTAATTCAGATGTTTAAAGCTGGCCCTGGTTCATGACATGGCAGAGAGTCTGGTGGGAGACATCACTCCAGCATGCGGCATCAGCAAAGAGGAGAAACACAGAAAAGAAAAGGTTGGAGAGCAGGCCTACTGTTTTGGATATAAATATCGTCAAATGGTTTAAACCAGTTAACTAATAAGTTGTCATAAGGTCCTCAGTGTTGGTTCAGCATCTACCTATTTCTTTTTCTGTTAAAACAATTAAGTAAATTTATCATATTTTGTTTTTGACAATTAATTAAGAATAATTTGGAATTTCAAAGAAATAACATCACCCTATGAAATGTCAGGTTTTAAATTTTAGAAAACATGCCTGACTCAAATCACAAGTGAAGTCAGTTATGTTATTTACAGGATGCAATGAATCACATCACAAGTTTACTGCCAGGGGATATAGGAACAGAGGTCATTGACCTGTGGATGGTAAGGCACAGAGGTCATTGACCTATGGATGGTAAGGCACAGAGGTCTTTGCCCTGTGGATGGTTAAGCAGACTCAGATACTAGTGCAGTGCCATAATGGTACCAAACCTTAACACGGAGATAGCTTGACCAGTTATTTTATTTAATGGCAAAGTAAACACAGGTAGCTGTACACCAAAAGCATGTTGCAAAACACAGTTACTCAAAGGCAAAAATGTAGAAACAATAAATGATTGCTGCAGATATATTAATTTTGTTATTGTATGGTAATTACTAGATCTTTACAATGGGAATTATTATTATAATTATTGGTACATAATTTGGATATCATAAAATTTATATTCTTATATAGCATTTGTGGTGCATTTACTGTTGAAAAAAGAATGATAGGGTAACTTGCTTTTCAGTTTCATTCTACCACTCAGTAGTTATGTTCCAATTTTGAGAATTTATGACCTCAAAAAAGACATTACCCTTATATTTCACCATTTCTTCCATTGAAAAGGGAATCATGACTGTTATTGTGTTTATTAAGACAGCATATCTCACCTATCGCAATTTTTCCTCAGGAGTATGAGCAGCAGACATCCAAGGAAGCAGTTTATGTCAAGGACATAGACAGATTTGAGATGATTCTGCAGGCGTATGAATATGAGAGAGAACAAAGCAGGCCTGGAGAGTTGCAGGATTTCTTTGACTCCACTAAAGGTAAGAACATACTGGAAGTGGTATTTTGGGTTCTGTCCAAGTGAGTTTTGGTACACCAAATCTGATTGGTTGTCAGGTAGTTGCAAGTTAAAATTTTCATTCTTTGGCTATGAGGCAAGGGCTTTCCCAGAGTTTTGGACAGCTGCCAGCATCGTCGGACAACCTATGTTTTCAAAGACTGCTGGACAGCTTATGGATTTTTTTGGAAATATGACAACTTTTGGCATACTTGGACTCCCTAACATTTTGTAGGAAATTACAGGTGGTAATTTTGGACAGCTTGTACCCCCAATCCTGGGAAAAGCCCTGCTATGAGGTCAAGGCTATTTGGCTGTCTGCAGAACATAGTGCAGAAGACAGGGAGCTGCATATAGATGACATCAGATGACACAAGAACAAGAAATAAAATGAACACTAAGTTCATATTCCATCAGGTACACTCTACCGGTGGTTATTTGAGAATGGCATACATCCATGCAGTAGAGGTTCCGGCTTTGAGTCACAGACCTCCTTGAATGGCGTTTTTTTCTCTTGATTTTAAAACTGTGGCAGTCATTCCATTGAAGAGTCACGTGTCCTGATAATGTGTTTCTGTTTTATACCTCAGGGAACCTTGCATACTGCTCTGCCTGGGAAATGTGTGATTTAAATGCTAGAAACAAGTCAATACTTGAGATTAGAGCTAGTACAGACTGTCAAAGTTTTGAAATGTATTTTGTCACTTTTTGCTAGATTAGTATATTTTATTTACAATTTCCAGGCAAATTCAAACACCAGACGATACAACAGTGGGTACAGGAACTGGAAAAAATGAGAAACAAAGACCCTACAGATGATAAGACATAGCATTTATAATGTCACAACTCAGAACATTCTTTGAACAGACCCCATAAATGATAGACCTACTTAAAACAAAGACTCCACAGATAATATGACACAACATCTGGTCACATGTCACACCACTGGACATAACATACTGAAGGAATACTGAACTGGTGTCTCTTCCTGGTGTGACCTATTGTGCCCTGGTGTGACCCATTGTGCACTGGTGTGACCTATTGTGCCAAGGAGTGACTTTTTGTGCCAAGTAGTAACCTATTGTGACTTGGAGTGACCTCTTGTGCTAAGGAGTGACCTATTGTGACTTGGAGTGACCTCTTGTGCCAAGGAGTCACTTATTGTGCCAAGGAGTGACCTATTGTGCTCCACAACAACAATGATATGACGTCCTTCGTGACAGGGGCAGGATTGCCATTGTCGTGGGAAATATGGTTGAAATATGGTTGTTAAAGACATATGGTGAAAATGGTGGAATATATAGGACAAAGAGTCCAGTATATTTGCAGTATTTTTTTTTAACCACCTTAGGGATGTCCATGGTGTATAAACTTACAACTAATACATTTTAGAAGATTTTAGAAAGTAATTTAAAGACGATAACTAAAAGACATTAAGTTTTATTACTGATCACTGACCTAATGAAAATACAGTCAATATCTTAGCCTTCTGGTGATCAGCCAAAAAAGCACAATGCTGAATAGTCTGACACAGTGATGTCACTGCTTGTCTGACTTTGCAAAAGCTTTTTTGTTTGTTTGTTTTTTTCTGTGAAAAAAGCATTTACTTTCATATGAAAATATGTAATAAATTTAACTAGTTTTAGCTATAGAATATGAGAACCTTGTTCGTTTTGTCAGAAATCTTAAAACCGTTCACACACAGCCGAAGCCTGGGAAAGTCCTTATATCAGTAGTTAAGTAGCATTGTTTTATAAGCAGAAAGGAATATTTATTCACGTCTAATAAGCCATATCCTAATACACCCGCTCTTTCGCGGGTTGAATGCGGGGCATAAACGCGTCCAGTACTCTTCTTTCGCCTGTCCATGGCGATGGAGTTCAACATTGGCCTAACCAGCACACAAGCCTACCCGGTTGTTTAAATCCGCGGTCCGTTATATGTCATACTAGAAAACCACTCCGAGAGCGCAGACCTCTGCCAAGGCAGCGATTTTAGTTTATTATTGATTGATTATTGATCCGGATCACCACCAAAAACTAATCATCTCTTCCTTGGCCCACTTCTGACAGTTCCTGAAAATTTCATCACAATCGGTCCATAATTTTTTGAGTTTATGTTGATGACAAACAAACAGACAGACTAAGAGGGGTGAAAACATAACCTCCTTGGCGGAGGTAAATATAGGCCTACATGTTTGGCTGAAAACATTCCATTTCAGCCGACGGCAACATATTAAACGTTACAGTCTAAACAGTGCCGTTCTTGTTGTGCCTGAAGCTGAAGTCTGCGTGGCCTTACAGCGGGTTTGCATCCATTATGCGGTGTATCATCCACGTGCAATGTCACCCACGTATTGAGATAGTTCAGTCAACGTGTCCAGGTAATAGGTTAATGCCTGTCAACTTGTGGTTTTTGGGACAACAGTAAGGTCGATGTCGGTTGACGGCGTCTCCTGCGTCAGAATTTTCTCTCTGTATCCAGGCGAGAAGTCAAAATTGATTTCAGCAACGTGACAAAAAGTAACCCCTACAGGTTTTTTAAATTTTTCTCGAGCAGACGACAACAGTTGCACTTCCGCCTCCGGTTGTTCCCTGCCACCTTGTTTAAACGGAGTCTGATTCCCATTCTCGTCGCTAGGTTGCGTTTCCATGGTTTCCTTCCCAATAGTGCTGTCATCCGGCGGTTTGCTCGGCGCCCATTGTTTCACCCAGGCAACCATGCTAGACAAGTCTGGCTTGATGCTGTACAACCCGTGAGCCACCGTGGTCTGATACTCGTTTTCTTCTTCAAAATCCGTGTAATACACATCCTCGCGAACCCAGTCCGCGCATTTCAAGATGAAGGCCACGAAGAAAGCAGCCACGGCCAGAAACGGTATCACCGTCAGCCCTTGTTCCGGCTGCAATAACGGGGCTTCTCCATCTGCGGTGCACCGGCTGTGTTTGCCCACCCCCGAGTGACACGTTAAACACTCCAGGCAAAACACAGGTGTCGTTATGTTTCCCGATTTTCCTGACACGATGCCGTAGGGTGGAGACGACCTCGATGAGTTCGTGGCGGTGGCGTTTGGCTGATGTTTGGAAATAATGTCTTCTAATACGACACGTCCCGGGACAGAGGTGGAGGTCTCGAGAAGCGTGGTCTCCAGACTTGCCGTCACGCCATCGCGTAGGAACAACTGACTGATTGTAACTAACGCCAAAACAAACGCCTCGCAGCGGCCCAAATACATGTCACCCCTGTGATAATCCTACGTTATTTTCTCCCTTAAAGGACCACGTTAAGTAGGCGGCAAAAGTTGACAAGTCAAGCGCCCCACTCGACAGTGGGAATGTGCGTGTTGATGACAGTGAGCCAACTTAAAATACAATACTGCGCAATTCCTGTAAGGGGCAAAAATCCTGATATGTGTAAGCACCTGTGGTTATCCAAGTCCAGGTAGAAGTATATACACCAACGTAAAGTTTCAATACAATAAAGATGAGGGTCAACTCCCTTCTTATGCTTAATGGATGAGAATACTTCAATGTTACTCTCTAAAAAGCACTTTTAAGTACTTAAAAATAGTCCAAAGAGCTGTTTGTCCCCGCGTGGATCATCGATATTGTATGGTCCCTTCACACAGAAGTGCAGAGCGTCCTGCCTGGTATTAAACTGGATGAATCATGACAGCGGGCGGTCCTTTCAGAACAACAGTATAACGTAGCAGTCAAACTCGTTTTCTATTACGTGTCTTTGAATACAGATGTGTCCGCGCTATTTAATCAAGGTCAATCTTCCCAGATCTCCGTTTCACCTGAAGAGGCTTGAGAAGCATTATGTCCATTATGTCATCTGAACAGCGGTTATGTAATGAAGTCTAGCTCTGTTCTTTCTCTGAACAGATATATAACTTCCACGTTAAATTAAAGCGTCACCAGGCTGTGTGCGTATTTACCGTGTAGAAAAGCATCGCCAAAGTCCACCGCGGAGACGAATTTACCGAACTCCACCCAGGAAGCAAGATTACCCGAAGTCCACAGTGTAGGTGGTTTTAACAACGAAAATTCGGGACTCAAAGAAGTTAAACTTCCCTGCTAAACTGCCACCTGTGTTACTCCCAGCTAACAATAAATTACTTTAAACGTTGCCATAAATTTCCTTCAATACTTAAATACATCGCTTTTTAATGCGTCCCGTTTTAACTCATTGCCTAAATTCAGAAGCGAAGCGAAATAAAGCTCGACAATAAATTAACTGCATAGATGTGACAATATGTTAAAGATTCAGATGTTGCCAGGGCAACATGCTAAATAGGATGTCGAAATCTGATAAAAACGTGAACGATTTTGTGACCAGTCCCAGAGTATCAAAAAGGGTGTGTGTGTGTGTGGGTGGGTGGGGGGGGGGGGATCCGCCATTATCACCCTGAAGGTCATCTGTTAATGCCTTATCTGCAACTGTGTGCGTGCGCGGAGTGTCCTTACCTCTCGGATCACCTGCACCAGACTTTTGTCTTGTTAGAGGACATTGTGGAGAAATCTGATACATCTAACTGTGGATATTTCTAATTTGATTGGCCCCGATGCAAGTTTAGTAGAAAATTGAACATGATTGGATTCGTTGGATCACTCCTCCCATTAAGACTACAGGCGCGGCCTCTCTCAGGAACTCACAGGGAGAGGTTACTCCCTTGGAAATTGGTAGATTTCTAATATTTCTTCACCCTGGGTTTACTATATAGTTAAAACCTAAACTGTAACACGAGAAAGACAAGTCAACTATATAATAATAATAGTAATAATAATAATAATTATCATTATTTTATTTACGTCACACGTTTAAAAATAAACCCCACCCTACTATGGGTTACTACAGGAAGAATTGGTGCACAAAAATTTATGAACGTATTAACTACTAGTAGAGAAGCTAGAAAAGGTGTGGCAAAAGCTTCTTCCACCACCCCTTCCCCTCGCTCATTCTCTCCCGATCTGCCAAATGTAGTGCGACCTGATTGATATCGATTCTTCATCATTATCGACGGTCCTCAATAATCTACCTTAATTCTCATGTAGTTGTAGATGATGTTTTATCAAATCTCGACGCGTGCTGGCCTTAATTGGTTTTCTATGGCCAGTCGGTCAATTATGTTCACTTTGAGAGGAGGGCCGTGTTATGTAATGCAGTTGAAGAGTTTAGTTAAGGGAATTACGCCTGACAACGAAGTTACATTTATAATTGAATATTACCATGTTTGGCGCGAGATCGATCCCTTGCATTTCCTTTGTTAATTTTATATATGCTGCGCAATTATGTGCACTTATTTAGATTTCACGGTCAAAAATAATTTCCATGGGATGATATTTTCACCCTTCCTGTATGATTTGATACGTACGAGTGCGTGTGTGTTTAACTCATTGCCCGACATTTATGCTTCTGTAAAAACTATTCAAATCGCGGAACCGTGTCGTAGTGAAATTTTGTGGTGCAAACATAGGAGGCCGATAATACTGCTTATTATATCTGATCGTCTCTGTAGTTGCAGGGGGCGTTAGGTTTCACCCTTATTTATATTTTATTACTGTTTGTGTATTGTTTTTACTTTTACTTGATTAACTGTTTATTCTAATATTTGATAACTGTATCCTAATGTACGTAGCCATCAACTAATTGAACATGTTTACCAAATAAACAAACCCTTAGGTTTCAAGTTCCAATATCTCTAACCCTCTTGATTAACTTCCAGGCAGCCGTGCTAATTTTAAACTGTGTGTATCTAGGTAAATCACTTCTCGACCCGTGTCACTTATGATACAGCTTTATTTACCCTAATTGCTTCACCGGACAAACTACGTCTTAACGCAAGAGTAAAGAGAGCTCCGTGAGTAGTAAGTGTATCAACTAACACGAGGTTAATATCAAGAATGACAATGTGGTACAGCTGGGTTAACAGCTTGGGAAGCGAACTAAGGCCCCATTTCCAATGACATTTTTGATCTACTTAGATCGATCCAACTCCACAGGGACTTTCGCTGAATGCAATCAGATTGAGAGATTAATACGTCTCTTCCTAGCGTTGAATAAAATACAGAAAAGCTGCTGGTTATACAAGTACGTTGGAAACAAGAGGAGGCGCGTTAATCTGTTAATCTGATTGCATTCAGCGAGAGTCCTCACGGATTTGGATCGATCTACTTGGACCGATAGTTTCATAAAGAATGAGCCCTAATTCTGTATTCAGATGAACCCATGGTACTAGCTGGATCGATCCAACTCCGAGGGGATTCTCGCTAAAGCCAGACAATTAAGCTGATTACTTTGACTGCACTTAAACGAGAATCTCTGCAGAGTTGGATCGGTCCAGCTAGACCGACAAGTTTATCTTAACGCTCCCAACGAGGAAGAAAACCGAGATGTTGCTTCGAAGTTTAAAAAAATTCTTCCACGGTTCTTGAGCTAATTTAATAGGTATCTTCTTTCATGAGTAGGCCTACTTTGAAATTGCACTCCCCTTCCCTTTCATATGCAGTGGAGCTACGAGACCTTTTCTTTATCCTTATGTCACTTATTGTAAAACAGCATTTCAGTTGGCGTGCTTTTTGCCATTGAAGTTATATAATGATGTTGTTTACCAAGGTATCAGTAGGGGACATTAAGTTGCAGCTGTGTATCGTCAAGTTTAGTCCCCAATCATTGTATGATATCTGTGGAGGGTGTGTATGTCTTGGTGTGTGTGTGTGTGAGGGGGATGCAAGCGGGATGTGGGGAAGGGGGTGCAGGTATTTTTTGCCGAACATGTCCTGGAAATGGATTTTTCACAGGGACTCATCCTCCGCCTTCATATTAAGTCAATATTACCATATGCCACGGGTCCAGATGTCCATGTTAACCTCCACAACCCGCCTTGGCCAGCATGGCCGCATATGGTCTTGCCCACTAGTTTGTGGAATGGCCTCTTCAGCTGTGTCTCTATTAAGAGTAAGACTATCATAAAGTATCATAAAGTTCTCCAAGAAATGCCATGTCCGCCAAGTGTGCACTTAGCCGATTATAATATAGAGGTAATATTTGTCAGACTTACTGTGAACGTCAGAAAGGCAACTGGCAATTTAGAAATGGTCGTAGAAGCGCCGAAATTGCGTGTTATTATTTCGTAACCATGGCCAACAGTTTCTTAAATTAATTTGTCGAGCAGCAATCTGTGATTATGATTACATTGCGATATCGATTGACACGGCAGTGGTGTTAGTTACTGAATTAATGTAACAGGTTGGTACATATCTGGAGAACTAGGCAAGGTCGGTTCATTTTCTTTAATTGCATATATTGAGAGAGAGAGAGAGAAAGAGAGAGAGAAAGGGTGGGGGAGAGAGACTACTCCTGTCTGCGTGCCGTCCAGTGCTGTCCGAGTGAGAGAAATAAAACTAATGAATCTTCCAACCTTCCTCAGCCTGAGATATTGATAATTCACTAACTAACCAACAACGCTACTAACATTTTTATTTTCAAAATAATAAATAAATAAAATAAAAATTCGTAACATTGGGGATAAAGTTGTCATCACGCAATAAACTGACTTGATAACTTGGTTACTTGATTGTTTTTTTGTTTTTTTTTATCGAAATCTCAAAGCCCATCGTGAATTTTGCGTGTCACAAATTTCTTGTTTGGCAAGTGAGCCGCAAACACAACGGCAACGAAAAATATTAAGAGAATTGCATATGCCAAAATAAAAAAATGACAGATCATAACATAATACGGAATGTAACTTACAAGTCTGATTGTTGTATGACGTGATACAGGTTAATGTATAAAGAGAAGTGGTGGCTTGCAGACCAAGGTGTCTGGTCAAACTATACTTCTCTAGACCAATCATTGGTCCAACTTGGGAGCTGACTTTGTGTGATCTGGTAACCGTAAACCATATAGTTGTTGTTCGCAAATATACCTTGTCTACTGTGGACTTGCTTCTGTTGAAAGTTGATAGCCTATATTGATTTATTTATGTTTTTATTTACATTCACTTGTGCAATATGTACATAATTATCAATACTGTTCATAATTAAATTGCACGTAATGTGCACGTACAAAACATAATATCAAAATAAGCCCATGTTCTGACTGAATTACCCGTACCCCGCCCCCTCTCCCCTTAAACACAACCCCACCGTTGAAGTAACCTCAGTAGGCCTATATTTTTATATTCTCTTCTGTAAGAGTTTTTAGGTGTAAAAAGACACTTTAAAGATTTTAGTCAGTATGTGATGAGCTTTCAACAAATATTCAACTTCTGAATCTGTAAATCTGTATAAATCCAGATTTGTGCGCACGCCCCCCTCTCCCAATGTCTTTCCTCTCTGTAAAATACTACATTTATATGATGAATATTGTGCAATATTATTACACAACCATTCCTGTGGAGACAGCGTCAGACACAGTATGTAATGAGCTATCGTCAACTGTCACTACCGTGACTCACATCAGGGAGGATCTTATTAAAGGAGATAAATTGGAATGTGACATATACCTTTTACATTACCGCAACCAGTAAATGCGACACGAAAATAAGAATAAAATAATTTTCCTTCAATCAACAGATAATATTGAAATAGAGGCTATTCACCCAGATAGCCTCATTCCCTGATGATGATGATGCTCTAGATAGACATCGAAATGTTGATGCTAAACAATTTCAATATCAGCTGCTGACTGAATAAAAAGTTTTTTTTTCACACTCTTTTTTCCTACTTTGACTTAACGTGGAAATAACATTTAGAAGAGGACGTGCTATTTTATCAACAAGCGGCACCGGTGGCACAGGCAGGGAGGGAAGTCCTGTAACCTGGTCTGGCGGTGAAATAGATTGTTTCTTAATGCTAGCTTCCAGTGCCTCATACGGCAGCTGGATTGTATCCTCCTATTTTATACTAGAGGCGACAGTGATGAAATCAATTCCATGCACAAATTCTGTCTTACAGCGGAAAAATTGCCATGAATTTGCCATGAACATATCTAGCTGTGAATATTTTGTGAAAAATGCACCTCTGGCCCCTGTAGAGGGCGGTGTCCTTCCACAGATGGTGAGAATGTCTACCCCTAGTCTGAATCGGGCCCCCCCAAAATATGCCAGACTTATTGTTATTAATTGTAAACATGCACTGAGTGCGGAATATGAAGAACTAGACAATATATATTTACTTTTACAGGGACTTAAAGCCTTGCCTGCATTTTACGTGGTCTAAAGAAGATGCCAACTTTATCAAAACCGTAGGTTTGTTTGCAGCTATGAACGATAACTAATAGAACCACTGCAATTATACTGAAAAATGCCTCTCCTCCCTTTTATGGTGCACTTTTTTCTATTAAACCTTGTTATACAATAACGATCTCTCTCTAACGTGTCAAATACACTCTAAGCATTTTTTGTACCGGAGATAATCTCTTTTAAGACTGCAGTTTCTTATACAGCAGTTATTAATGGCAGCGCTGTTATGAAAAAAAAAATCCACGAGAAGTTTTAATGTATTTCAAATATTTACAGTCACACAGCGAGCAGAGGAGCAGCTGGTGAAAGAAGATCAGGGTCGGGTTTGTGAGCACAGTTTTCCGTCTTCGCCTGAGCGCTTTCTCTTGTATAGAAGTCCTGAAAAACTTTCAATAAATGGGATAAATCCGTTTGAGTGCAGGTATCGACTTTCTGTACTGTCATTTCCGTTGACATGTTTGCCTTAATCTCAATAACGCAGTCCCTTGGAGTGTTCGTCGTCCGGCGTTCTTTTTTCAAACCCGTCCCTTTAATTATTTTATCTTTGGAAATTCTCTGTGCGTTTCCATGTCTAGAACATTGGTTTGAATGTGCATTTTGTTTCTGTGTTCTCCCGTTGGGCAAGTCTTTGCAATCTTTCATTTCTTTAACGGTGAAGTCTGTGTCCCCCTCCTTGTCCTGGGGCGCGCAGGGTGGGGGCTGTATCATGGCCGCCATATTTGGGAGAAGCCGAGAAGTAATATGAAATAATCCGTGAGCAACGTTCTTTTGAGGACCGATGTACTTCGCGTCCTCCTTGTAGTCGCTGAAATACACGTCCTCCTTAACCCAGTCTGAACACTTTAAGCAGAACGCTATTAAGAACGCTGACAGCGCTATCACCGGTATGATAACGATGTGGTCCTTGTGTATGGCGGACTCCATTTCGTCCGCGCTGAGAGTGCGCCCACTGGCCGCGTGCACAGTGTACGTATTGTTGTCGTACACTCTTCCTTGCATGGTGTTCTTTAACAGCCCGGCGGCTGCAGTTTTCATAAGACCACGCGCAGTATAACTGGGGCTCCGGTAACTGGTTGTTTTTGTCGTTGTTACATAGGTGCTGATCCGTGGTGTGATTACGCGCTCGAGCGCCCCCGGCTTTTCACGCGAACGTGCCATGACGTAATGGATAAAAAGGCCATGTGAAGTCTAAACAAGCGTTTCTCTCTGGTCTCTCCTGTGGCTATAGTTTCTCTGGACAGGCCTGGTCACTGCATTTTTCGACCACTTCTCTGGACTCCCTGCTTTAAGTTGCTTAATCCTAGCATCGTCGTTGTGAAACGTTCATTCTCGTGCTTTGTGATACATGTCAGTCCTATGCGTTCGCGTGCATGTCGCTTTTAGGAACCGTAAGCGCCTCCTTGTGCCTCAGTTGTACCTTAATTTTGCTGTAATTTCACTGTGCGCGTTCACGCCTCACTGTTACACAGAGACCGCTATCACGATCGCCTGAATCATAGCAACACGGTGGTAAATGTTTTAATTATGCGATGTCGCTGCCAACACTAGAGATTCCTCTGTGGCCATGCCTTCCGGCTGACCTTCTGGCAGCGGAATGATTTAGCTGGTCACACAACGTACTGTGTCAGAGTACATGTGTCCAGAGCTGTTCCCGTTCTTCATGCATAATTCCGATATAATGTAGCACCCGCTTTATCGTGGCTAGCTCCACCCTGATATAACTGAGCAGTAGGCGCGCGTGTCCACAGCTGCAGATACACTGTATACCTGGTTTAACAACCTATTTTAACACTGCCACGATGCTGCTACTTCGAATGATCAAATGCAACCAAGGGCCAGCAACGCAGGGCTCCACAGGGCGGATTCCCGGCTAGATTCCACACACGCGAACCGTTCATTTAAACGCAAACGCCATTAAAGTAGAAAATGACTTCGAAGGGGACGGGTGTTAGAATGGAGCTTCAAGAACGGGTTGGGGTGTTAAATGCAATATATGATTACGTTATGAAAGCGTTTGAGTGGTTGTTCATTAATATTTGCAGAGCTGTTTCGGAGACAAAACAACGCAGAGGTGGATTGTCAAGGCCAGTCCCCACTCGCAATACAGTCACAATACACTGAGCTGAACGGAAAGCTTTATGGGGTGATGTTTATGTTTTGTACACAGCCAGGTTCGTGCACAGAAAGCCATTGTTTGTTTGCTTTTTATACCGGCACGGCGTCTTGTGTATTCAATGTATTAAAGGTCTGCGATTAGGGAGCTAGGTGCATAGTCTGACTTCCCTTCGGATACACTAGTCCGTGGATGGGATTAGTAGGGTTTAAATAAAATCTTATTGGATACGATTTCAACCCGCTTTCGTGTGATGCACTCAGCATACTAGTACACGCGCACACTCAGTCTGCACGAAAATTTTATCAAAGTTAGAATGTTCTCTATACGGAATAAAGCCGCCAAATGAATTTTCTTCTGGAATAAACGCAATTTCTGCTACTCGCGAACCATATTGCTTTATCCGTCCCTGCACTTGGATTTGATGTTTTATTCCACTTTAATATAATGATTTAGTTCTAAATAACTGACTGGCCAGTCCTTTAGAACATCATGTCGTTCTGAGTTTTTAAGATCAGAACTGGGGAAGATAAGTAGATTTGCAGGATATGTAGACACAGAAATTGGAAATTTTCATTTTCATTCGTACAGTACACATTTTAACATTTCTCATGTCTGCGACTTATACAAGGCAAGCAAAATCTCTACTTTTAGTGCTTTAATTCTCCTCTATTGCCCTTAACCGACCATACAGTAAAGCCACTTGTATACAAGGAGTCTGAGTGGCAAGACTGGATAATCTATGAAGTCCACCCAAACAGCAACTTGCAGTCCACAGTGCTCTTTGTTATTAACCTTTTTTTTTTTTTTTTTTGTTATGGTAACCGCCACAAGTGTATCAACAGTTCAGTTATGACGCCCGTTTTGATAAAACATGAGTTTATAATGATCTGTTTATTCTCTGATACATGCGAATTTAACATGCACGTGAGCACCTGTCACCCGTCCCATATACCGTCATTTCCCGTTATTTCATGCGCTCTCCCGCCCTTGCCTCTTCGCGTGGCTTATTTCATGGTTTTGTAAGTTTTCCCCACTCTAAAATCTTGCCTTCAAGTTAAGTTCGTCGTGTACGAGCTTAACCTTTACTTAACCCATCATCAAGATTGCAGTTTATACTTCCTCTATAAACACTACAACCAGCATACGCGTCGGGAAACGAACTTATGACGGCACGTGGATTATCCCTCAAAGCGTTTTAAGTTAAGTATAACCAAACCCCACACTTCTTTGCATGCTTAACAAGACAAATTGAATTCAGGTAAGATATATTTACAAACTAGTTGATACATTCCCTGCTATCAGTCTGCTTTGCATGAGAAAAAGAGGTGGAGAGGGTATGCCTGAGACTCCTGCTTTTGACGCAGTAAATTAACAGAGCAATCTCATCTGAAGAGAGGGGAACAACTAACGCAATCTGTCAAAGTTTTTTCATTCTGAGCATTTTTTTTTTCTTACCATTATAAAGGGTTGTGTACAATTAGCAAATAATCGTGGCGTAAGTGTAATACTTGAATATGAACAATGTATTTCAAAGTATGTAATGTCAAAATACAATATTTGACGTTTGTCCATCACGTGACGTCACGTACATTCTTATACCACTAACGTTAAAAAGCTACGGCGCTATAAAAGCAGGCACTTTCGTTATTTTAATATGTGATCTCAGTTTCAAGTTCGGACGTCACTCACTACCGTGACGTAATTGTTGGATACCGTGACGTCATTCTAGTGGCAAATACCGTAGCAGGCATGCTGGATGGCGTTGAACTGAAGATTTGAAGGACAACGCAGGCGGTATGCTACCCACTTATCATACGACCTGATACACACGTAGTAAGCCCCGCATTCCGTGACGTCACCATGAAGACCCGCACTCGGGCACGAAAACACTGCAGTTAAAATATACAGATTTAGTTTAGAACACGAATACGTTCTGTATCCATTAAATAGATGCGACTTAAAACCCATTTGTTTTTATACTTTCTTGAGTAATTTGCATACAATTTATGCATTAAATTATCTTATTTTCTACAATTTTTGCAATAGAAACTTCCTATTTCTTTAAATATAAACAATACTACAATGCCTCTCTAACACATTTACAGGTAGAACACAACCTCTCTTACCTGGTGGTATTCTGACGGGATAATTTCCACGCGCATGTCCATATCCGGTGTGTCCCAAAACTGTGGAATGTGGCTGGCGAGTAGTGTAAATACTACTTGGATGGCCTCGTCGAGTCTGTTCATGATAGAGAACAGGTTTGAAGGGCTGAAACCCGGGCCTTTGGTTGGGTGTTCTTGGAGGTCCGTGCCCCTGATAACTTGGTCCCTGTTGGTGGTACCCAGGGGTGCTGGGTGCTCTATGAGGTCCGTGCGTGTCATAACCCAACTCTGCTTTTGAAATGCTCTGCAGTCTGTTCTCATGCCTTGATGTGGGTGCGCGCTGTGGTCCTTT
The DNA here is from genome assembly GCF_051362555.1 of Lingula anatina. Taxonomy (NCBI): domain Eukaryota; kingdom Metazoa; phylum Brachiopoda; class Lingulata; order Lingulida; family Lingulidae; genus Lingula; species Lingula anatina. Next base: position 10,907,605 of record NC_141774.1, on the reverse strand, counting down.
CTCATTGAACAGTTTACCGACTTTGTAATTACCACGTAAGATCTCGTTTATTCTCGTGAGAAGGGGGTAGGGTCCCTGGTTACAGCCTTTTCCACTGAAGTCATCCATTTCTACCGACCAAACAAAAGCTCCTCCCAGATTTCTAGACATGATATTTTCTGCCTGGAAATAATTATGTAATATTACGTTATAAATGTATATGTTACCGTACAATAAACAGCAACTAATGTACACGTCATGTGTCCGAACAACAACAAGTTTGTACCACAAAGCCAACAAAACCAATATGATCGGATGTAAGTGATGAGCGCCGTAAAAATCGGAAATAAGAAACCCTGCCACACAACGCCGAGATTGCTCGTATGAAAGTACCTACCAACAGCACGGTAGCATTACTGTTAAAATGTAAACTAAGAATGTAAACTGAGAGAGAGAGAGAGAGAGAGAGAGAAAGTGGAAAAAGAGAGGTGGCCTACATGCCTTATAAGTTACGCTCTCCACGTCGTCATATCCGCCCCACTGACGGTCACCATAGTAATATGGACTCATCTGGTCTGCGATCCAAGCACGGTTCCACCTGCCGCTTCTTAGGTTCTGGCAAATCTGAAAGTTTACAATGGCAGAAAAATAACAGGCTATTGCTAGTTATAAAGACAATAATATTCCTGCATTAAAAAAGAAGCAATATACACAAGGTATGGATTCGAATTGCATCTTAGTGTGTCGTGAAAGTCAGTGGTGGATTTTATCTTTTGTGGCTGTGTGTTGAAGTTACACCAATAAAGACCAACAGAATACGGGACCATATCAAACATTCCTCATATAGTCTCAATGTTTTGTATACTGTATACATACATGCAAGCAATAAGATTTAAAAGATTTAAATTGAAAGGTCTTTTCTGGGACACAAAATTTATCATCAGTTTACATATGAATGCATGCTACAAGAAACTTTGACCAGAAGGTGGTCATTACCTCGTAGTAGGCCATAACTCCAGGCTCACGTGTGTATTTCCCGCCTTCTCCCGCGCCGGTAGCTGGCGCCATGAGCCCGTGCTGGGTGGGGTCCCTGAGGGTGAAGGTCATGGAATACGTTGCTATGCCAACAATTATTTGCTCTTTCCGTGCTCCCTTCCCTAGCCAGAATTCAATTGTCCATTGCTAATGAAAAAAAGACTTTGTTATGACGACATTTCGATTAGATTTGCTGATGTAAAAGTGTAGCAAAGGATACCTCGTAAAAATTGGAATGGATGAAGTCAGTTTGAGATAAGACAAGACGAAGATTTATTTGTAATATACATTATTGGGATTAAATTGCCCTGCAAAAGCGCCATTGTGCTTAAATAAGTAGTAAGAATGAAATAATGTTAAGGCGTAGTATAAAAAAGGAATACAGATGAAGGAAAATGCGAAAAAATCGTTGTTGAAACTTATTTTAAAAGATAGCTACAATTCGTATATTTACCATTATTTTACTACAGTGGGCATGACACATTGTATGTGCAACATAGACATTGTAATCCAGCGTTGACATCTCAAGACATTATTCTGACATGGTATACCTTTTTGAATCAGGAATGACATATGGACAATATGGCCGACAAAACGGACCCCACGATACGGACAAGGAAACAAAAGGGGGGGGGGGGGGGGCACGTAAGAGATGGAGGGATGAGACAGACGAATATTTCAAGAAATTAAATTGGAAGTTCGAAGCCTAAGATAAAAGACACTGGAAAAAGTATGTCGAGGCCATTAACCAACATTGAAACACTATAGGCCCTCAACGCTGATAGTGATGATAATGATAATAATACCTGGTTGAGTTCCCTGTCCCTGTCCTTCTCGTCCGCCCTGGGGTACAACCCACTGTGATGTCCCGTGAACTTCTCCCACATCCCGTGGTAGTTATACGCCATAAGCAGGAAGTAGTCCACGTGGCTACCGGGAAAATAACATATTTTGTACAATTATATACAGGCATTTGCATTTTTTCAGAGCAAGTAATATTTTTTACAACCGACTTTTATCCGTTGTAAAAGATATCTAACCTCTTTGCATGCATCTTTTCGTAATTAATCCTCTCTCTTTCTCTCTTTATTGCAGAACCTGCTCTAATACTGGTATCATAAGTGAGGTACGTTCTTAGCTATGCCATAATGTTTATTTGTAGCTAACAAACCGAATGGCTAGCTTTCAAGAAATATGAGACTCTGGATAGACGCTTGTAGACGCTTTTATTTTTTACTTCATAATGTGTAAGAGAAGAAAAAAGATTTCATATCACACTATCGATAATGTGCCTTACGGTATGAGCAATTCCGGTTCGTAACTCTTGCTAATAAAGTACATGCCGCCAGCTGTCGCTAATGTCAAGAGGAGTTTATCCTTTCCCGAGATCTGGGCTTCACTGCGGAAAGCCTCTTGCAGTTCCTGGATACAATGTAAAGATGTCACAATATTCTAATCTAAATTGTTTTCTTATGCACATTCCACCAATCATAAGATGCTATGTACGTAAAAGAACAAAAAAGAAGTACAATAGTACAAACAGTGGCGATTTCTGATTTGCGCGGCGTTTGCACGTGGCCAGTCCATTAAAAGTTTTGATAATAAATTTAATTTTCAGATAATTTCTGCAAATATTGTATGTCTGTGTCGTCTTCGTAAAACCTCTCGGAATTATCTCTAGCTTACCTTCATTAGCTTTGTAAACCTCTGTTTATCCTCTGGGGGACTACCCCTGGCGCCAGGGAACTCCCAGTCCATATCAAGGCCGTCAAAGCCGTACTTCCGGAGATATCTGACCACGTTTCTCACCCAGGCCTGTCTGTTCTCTACGCTGGACATCATGGGGACGAACTGCTTGGAGCCCTGGGCCCAGCCACCCACGGCCAGGAGCACCTTCAGGTCCGGGTTCCTTTGTTTCAGTGCTACGGTTCTCTCATACAGACCTAGGAGGGGGTGTGTCGGCTTAATAAAGCTTGGTTTTGTTGCAGTGGATGAAAATAGGCTCCCGTGCGTTTGCTTTTTTAAGGTACCATTAAGGAGCCATTTTTTTGTGCAAAATTATTACAACTGATAAAAACGTTTGTCTCACCAAGACAGTTGCGTTTGAAACTTTGTGGGATATATGTGGTTTTAAATTAACGCAGTGAAATAACTTTAAAGATGCTTTTAGTCAGGACAATGAATACATTGGCTCTCATTTGCATATGACAGTTACGTCACACCTATGTGACGAATATGACGTCAAAATTATTTCCTCTGTAATTGACATGATCTCTTCTCGTTACTTACATGCATCTTTTCTCTACCCCACCTATGACAAGCTGTAAGCAATCGCATGACACTTACAAGGGCGTTCTTGCGAAAAAAACTTTGGCATTATTATACCTCCATTCCAGAACATTTCCCCCCTCCCACCCATCCCCCTTCCCCTCCGCCACCCCAGTCCTCACCTGGCTTCCCCCCACGTGATATGTGATTTCGATTGGAAGGCTTCAGATTTCTTCCGTCGGGGGACACATCCACGAAGGCAAACAGCACGTGCGTACACAACTGAGGGTTTATATCCTCAGGAAGGAAGCGCGCCATGCCCTGCCTGGACTGGGCAAAACTGCTGTAGTAACAGAATATTTTCTTGTCGGCTGGAAGGAGAACAATTAAATGGATAATACTGGTAATCAGAAAATTGTCAACTTATCTGCCTGACTTTACTGTGAATACCGTACATGCATACATAAATTGTTGAAAATTGAGGAAACTGCAATATATTGGGACATTGATGAAGTACGTATATTTATGTAGCCAATATAGTTTGTTATTATTATTATAATTTAACGAATCGAATGATACGCTCGTCAGGACAGTGCAGTCTTTCATACATGGTAGTTACTTGTTACTATAATGTTTTCTGTTTAGTTTTGCATTCATTACCTTTTGTTGGTGCCCATAGCAAGCAGGCCAAGGTGACAAGGTAGATCAAAACCTTAAAAACAAATATTGAGAAGAAATGACACTTTTCTTCGAGATTGAAAACCTATTTTCAGACCTAATAAATTGTGCTAGTATAGAAAATAATGTATCAATATCATTTACAAGTCTGTCTCATTTTCACTCTTTCAGCCGTTAGTTGCTTCCAGTCGTTAGTTGCTAATTTCATATATTAGACGCGGGTTCTAAAATTTGTAAAAGGTGTCAGAATTATCATAATAAATAATCATTTTCACGTATTCTGTAATATTGGGCCGTTTGGGATGTCTTTTTATAATTCATGGTTTTATTCAGCAGAAACAATGTAACATCGTTAATAAAAATAAGCAGTTAGCATCAAACAGACAAGATCATTTGGAACAAACGCATACTTACAGTTTCTATCTCACTTACCTCGGTCATCCTCGTCTTGTATATACGGTAGTCCGGGTGTAACTTTTTCACTTTAAATCACCAAGAGTAGTTTGTATGTCTCTCTACGATGTCATTTTGATTCGCCTTTTAGATCTGGTTGACACAAGGATGCCGTCCCTGTGACGTATTATAGGTCTATTGGGCGCTGCCCACACTCGTTATAGAACACAGGTGTGCTCTCATAATTAGTAATTACCGTACTGTTCACAATATTCGCGCAGGTCATATCACCAACGTCGTCTCTCTCTGAAATGGCTTGTTTAAAGCACGTAATTTATACATTTTTTTAAAGAAGAACAGGAGATAACGATTTTGGGGGAATTTTATAACTACGAATCTTTGATGCATCACAAAATAGCCTGTCGTTAATTCACCAACGGCTAAAACGTTCATATTACGGTCTACAAGTATGCGATTTCTCAGTCGCAGCTGTTTCCTAAGACGCGGGGCGTGGTTGCTTGTCTGTACTGGTAGAATGTCATGGCATGCTTTGGAGTTGAACACTAACTTTGGAGTTTTACATTAGCCAATATACCGACCTAAAGATTGAGAAAGGGAATTCCTCGAAGAAGCTTGGAATATAAGGGAGATATAACAGATTTGAGGGTTGAAGTTTCTTCTTGCAATGAGATACGAGTATATTTTGCGCATCCTGTCCAATGATTTTAAAATCTTTTCTCAAATATTGATTCCTTTTAGGAAAAAAAAACATAAGGTCGAGGTATTTTTAGAAATGTATTATTGCCCCACCAAACATAATTACACGGTGTGCAAACAGGCACCTCTGTCACCTCCGGTAGACCTAACACGACCTTGGTGACACAGCTTGCAGTGGATGCCACATTAACAGAAACACATATATTGAATGTAACAGCTGAGATGTAGCAACACAGATTACACTGGCAATATTAAAATATATGAAAACTCTCTCGCTACTTTGATCCATCTATTTAACATGTAAATAACAGGGGCGGAGCCAGGATTATTTGAAGGGGGTTTCGGGGATGCGAAGTCGACTCTCCACCCCCCACCCCCACCCTCTCGGCGTGGGGTTCGGGGCCCGCTAAAGGTCCCGAATTTTTTTGGTATTTTAGAGGGCGAACGGTGCCATTTAGTACGGTTTAGAACTATGATTTAGCTGGTCAAAATTTTATTTCAGGAGGGTAACATTGGTGTGATTTTTTTTTCAAAAATCGAAGGGAGGGTCAGGACCCCCCTGACCCCCCCCCTTAAAACCGCCACTGAAAATTGGGCCGTCTTCCACACTTCAACATTCGACTCGTTCCGATAGCCTACGAGACAACACAGACAGCCTCGTGCAGAATTAACCTGTTTATTCCCAGCGCAGTTTCACAAAGAGCAGTTTTCCAGAAAGATGCATGGTGACAACACCATCCTCAGAAATCACATTCGATTGCATAAAGATATCATGCTTTGTGTGTGTGTGTGTGTGTGTGTGTGTGTGTGTGTGTGTGAGAGAGAGAGAGAGAGAGAGAGAGAGAAAGAGAGAGATGACTGCAGTCATTCTGTCGTTCACACATACAAAGTAAGTGGTCTAGTATAAAATGGATGTGTTGTGCTTCGCTATCGCAGTCTTCTGCAGAAACATTATGAATAGTAACTAAGCAGGGGAATAAATCGAACTTTAATTTGTTTAATCTGTTTTATGTTATGAAGTCGAAATTTATAGTGGTTTTAATATTTAGCAATGTTTTTATCTTTATTATTCAGTAATTTTATCTGAATGTCCTTTTATCTCTATGTATCCATCCAACCGTTTTTCGGTTTTCCAGATATATTAATAATGATAATACGAGTAATTATTATCATATTTTATAAATCACTGGAATAACATATGTTTGGGTGAATGTATATCATAGACGTTTCTTAATTCAGTGTAAAGTCGCAAAAAGTTAGAAATGGTTTTTGCCAGGTATGCACAGGTGTAACATTTCAAGCACCTCTGTTTGTACTGGTACAGCTGTTGTAAACTTGCGTTCTTTATTGTGAAATGTGTGTTCAAATTAAATTTTAAATACTCCAATGGAAAAAAAATAAAAAAGAATTGCTCGAAAAATGCATGGTCACAATCTAAACAGCAACGCCATGTTAATGTTTCTGTATCTAGTTGACTTTAACAACAAATCCCCGCGGCGTGTTTACACTTGGCTTAATACAGAGCCCAGTGGAATTAAAGGGGTCCAATTTGGCGTTTCTGCAGCTCCAGGTCTTCCTTTTGGGTACCTAAAAATGCTCTGGGCCTGAATTCAATTAATTGCATGGCATAAAGCAGCCAACTTGTCTTCATACCCAGTTAACAATACCACACTAATTTTTGCACTCTTCCAAAGAGAGGTATTTTTACCAATTTTGCAATGTGCGAACGTTCTCCGTCAATAATTATAGGGGATTCTCAATAAAAATTATCACTTATATTAATTACTGCCGCTGATTTTCACTTCAGCGTTAAAGTTCAATTAAGTTAGTGCAAAAACGTAGAAGACCGCTTAATTCCATGAAAACTGTTGCTACACAACTCAGGTAACCATACACGGCTTAATGTTTGCCGATCGTTTTGATTACATTCTTATCATCACAGAAACACACCACATCTGAAAACCACACTGTTTTTTGTTGACTGGGTTTATTATGACCACCGCAACTGGTTCTATTTGTGGATCGATTGTATTTAATGTCACCGTATTTAATGTCTCACTCAAAGACCGTGGAGCGTTTCTTTTCATTTGATTACATAGCTGCCTCTGGCAACGACATGCCAACAATCTCGCCTTTGATCCCATGTCGATACCCGTGGAAATCGGGGCTCCCAATGTAAACGTTGACGTGATCGATTAGTTAAAGAGACAGCATTCATTCACGCTCGTGTCCCCGGGGTGGATGGATTGAGGGGGAGCGGCTCTACAGGGTGCTTAGAAAGCAGAATACACATTAAAGACTTTTTAACTGCGCACAAGCAATAAATCAACGTACTCAGTTCACTGGAAGACGTTCAATAACGTCTATGAACTGAAGGCGTATGGCTTATTGTTTGGCGAGTGCTTAATGCATTGTGTAAAGCGAAATAAACATCATTTGTAGTTTACATAGTGCTCTAGCTCTCTCCCCGCCTATGAGCAAAAATCAAGAAGATGCCAAATTAACAAACAGATTTAGCAGGTCAATATCCTAGCTACATCGTTCACTGGACTGACCGATAGCCACAATACATTTGGCCGTGTTTCCCTGCTGGAGCGTGGCCGTGGAAATGAAAAGAAACAAACGCGTAATGTTTACATAATTACGACGCGGTGCCCCCCTTTGTGAACCCGTGGATTAAGTAGTGGTGATTAAACACACAATCCGTGAATCGATTGCCATTCAGCTGGTCCCGAGGCAACACTCCACAGTGCAGTGTCACTGAATAACGTAGGTGGCAGAGAAAAAGCACGATACACTTATTACTTTCCACTTTGTGCTGATACATGTATACCTAAGGAAAGTCGTAGCTAAACTGGAAACACCCTGAAAAGACTGACAGACGCCGAATGACGTGGAGGGGGTAGTGTCACCGTGGACATTGACGCAGATTAACGGTGACTTGTGTCAGTACGAGGCACGAACCAGATCAATCAAATGGGCCCCAGGTGAGCGCCAGAAGACAGTTAGATCCTGCACCCAACGTCCACACCCTGCGTTCAGGTAGCTACAGGTGACATATGTATTAATGAGGTGATCTAAAACTTAGAATCAGTTGTGAAAGAAGACCGAAAACAGTGTGGATCTAACCACTATGGCGACGCCGTAAGGAACACGGCTATTTCTTCCCTGAGAGGACACCGTTATAACAGTGATCATTGTGGAAGAGGATACTAACTGACATTAACTGTAGCCAGTAGAGACAATAAGGATACGAAAAATAACCAAGAGGGATCTAGAATCTACAGAGATATGGGTTCTGGCTCTAGTACGTCGAGGCAGAGTAGCGCCAAGAAACAAGTACCCCAAAACAACATGAAAGACGTGAACCAAAATCAGCAGAACCTCAAGGAGCAGAGGAGAGTGGAGAGGACCGAAAATCAAATCAACCACGAGGACAGGCGCGTCCGTGAAGAGGACGAGGTGGGCAGTTTAAAGGAGGAACTGGACAGAACAATTTCTAGAGACTACGACAAAATGCCCCCTAAGAGGGGCAGTAGGTCGACGCTAGATAGCGGGATCAGTAGAGACACATCAGATGGATTATTGAGACACGAGCACACGGCGTTAAGCCAGCAAGAACAGGAGGATCTGATTCTGAACGAGTTTCACTCCTCCGAGACGGAGGAGTACCCAGAGAAATACGCCGATAGACTGAGGAAACAGCAGCAACACGACACCGTGGCGTTCGCTCTGGGACGAGAAAAGACGGTGTTGGTTCGGAACCCAGAGGAATGGAATATCGATACTTCTCCGGTATGACCAGTTTGTCGGTGGTTTGCCCAGTGGGAGTAAAAGTGGCAGTTTGAGTGCGGTCAGGATTGGGGGGGGGGGGGCACTCAAGGGGAGTGGGGGATAGGGTGTTTATAGTAATCCCCTCCCATATATGAGAGAGAGAGAGAGCGAGAGAGAGATTGGACACAATGTAGGGATTATGTAAAGTTCGGGAGCCACCAAGAGTACGAATAGGTGTATCTCATACAAAGATATCCCCGAGACTGCTGGAATCCCCCCCCCCCCCTTTCACCAGCTCCAACCCCAATCCCGCCCACACCCCATCCCCGATTTTTTTTCTTTTTTCTTTGGTGGATGCCCCGTTTTTTCCTTTGGTGGGTGCCAAGTTAAACTACGACCCCTATATATTTCAATGGAGCCTAGATAAAAACGAACGCGACAGTTGCTACAATTGCCGGCACAAACAAATCGTTAATCACGGCGAGTTTCACGGCAAGACCCATTTTAATTCTACTTTTTGAAAATACCGTGCACAAAATACAAGCTATCAACGTCTCTATTTAATCTTTTCAAACAGTTAGAAGTGAACAGGTGTATTACGTGAATACCGCGAGTTGATGTTAAACGGATAACCTCCTGAACCCTTCTTGTAACAAGTGCGCCCTAAAAAATAGGTAACCCGACACGCGCCATGCATGGCTACGCAATGCTTCTATCCCGCTACTTTTACAGGTAAACAGAGAAATATAAAGAGTGACCAGGTTATGAATTATGAAGTTAATAAACTCGAGTTCGTGAAGTGATATTTATGAAGGTCAAGCCTGTGTTACGATTCCTATAATCTAAAGAATAATCCAGGTTTTAACAGGCAAAGGGAGAAATATAAAGAGTGACCAGGTTATGAATTATGAAGTTAATAAACTTAAGTTAGTGAAGAGATATTTATATTGGTCATGCCTGTGTTACGTTTTGTGGAAAGTAAGTAAAGAGATTGAGTTTACCAGCTAAAACAGTTCACAATAAGAAAATTGACACCAGTGATTAGCGAAAATGTGTAACTGAAACATTATCTTTCGATATACTTCCATAACTTTGATGTCCATACAGAGAAAGCTAAATGGCTAACGCCGTTTCCCATTGATGATCTGAGTAAGGCTAAATGTGTTGACAAATCCTTGTTAGTGAAACTCTACACCGGCACCTGTAATGTATACACAGTTTGGCCATATAGTGTGGCGGAAATTGTTCGTCCAAAATTCTATTGATTCAGTCCACAAAGCAGAATATATTGGGCCGGAATATTTAGATACATGTAATACTAGCCACTGGATAGAAAGGCAATGCCACTAAAGTGAGGTGTAAGATGTCGTGTACACAGTTTGTGTGGCCTGGGCAGTTTGTTATTATAACTGATGATGGAAGTTGACTTATTGAACAATAGTGGTCTTAGACCATTCGAAGGGAGCAGCGACCGTGACTAGTGGCACCCATCAAGAATTAGAGTGAAAAATTCCCAGTTTCTCCAAAATTAGATGTTCTCTCTGCAGAATCATGACAGATCCGTCACTGTAAAAATGCACATCCGGGAATCTTTCTGTGAAGATGGGTGCTAGGAACAATGGAACAATTCCTCGTGCTGTTTCTGCACAGTTCTAGTCAAGCGGTTCCTTCTTGGTATTTTAGTAATAATAATAATGTTAATCTTCTTTTCTCCTCAAGCCAAACTGTGTTGCCTGAGTGAAAACTAGGAATTGATAACCACTATGAGACCATACAATAAACATGCAGTGCTTTAAAATATGGCAATAACTTCTCTTATGTCAGAAATACAGTTTATGAGAACACTTGGCTGGATAGACAACAAGATCCTGGGTAGATGAATGAAAGGCGACCTGGGCTCAATACCCCCTCCCCCCTCCCCTCCTCCCCGACAGAATTTCCCTGGCCGATTACTCACTCGGCTTTCCACCCTTGGCACCATAACATCCACTAATGTATGTTGTCTGTGTCCTAAAATAAACCAAGATATTTCTCATTAAAGCATTATGTCATTAACAGTATTGAATTTGGAGGCCGAGTACTTCTCAACGTTATTACACAGCACAATGTTTTATTCATGCCGGCCGTTGTAAGGATTTCTGTTTCAGCAGCGCTTGTTCAATAACTCGGTCCGCGTGTTCGATAGATGTTTTATCTCCCATGATGAGACTGAAACCCATTCAAAACACGTCGGCTGTAGAAGCCAAACGTAGATTAGTTCGTTGCCCAAGGGATCCTGGCTGTTTTCCTGTTAATTGTACGCCATGTTGACGTGGGCAGGTATGGTGGCGTCCCGTTACTTTGGGGAATCTTGAAAATTCACGAGTTTCTAAATTTTGCAGCTTACTTTTTTTAAGATGAGAAAAATTGTTTTGGTACATTTTGAAGCTTCCCCTTGAGGAGCGCTGTGAACTCCACATTTTTCCACCGTTCATTGTCCTAAATATCTTAATTTCGGATCACTCCACCCGTAGTCAATGTAAAGAATCCAGGTGTCGATAAAATAATTAAACACTCTCAGACAATTTAGCTATTTTTCCAATTGCCATTTAAAGTAATAATTAATGAAGTTCCTTTCGTCATCCCTCTTAAAAGAAACTGGTGATGTATTTGTAAATGCATCAGCCGAAGTATATTAAAGATGTATAACGTACTTCACCTTTAAGTGACTCTTAACAGTACCTGTTTCCCGAAATAACATTAGTCAGTTCTTTGGTTACAGTTGATCCTTTTATTCGGTTATTTATAAATAATACAACACTTTTGGTGCACTGACTCACCTTTTTCCTTTTATATTTCAGAGAGAAACAGATGGCTTTGATCCCAACAAATTCAAAGCAGTGAATAAGACGACAATGGTAAGACATTTATATCAATATTTGCTTCTTATTAGTAAGCCGCGAGTGACTTGATCAGTAGACATGGTAACGGAATATTATAGAAATTACACAAAAGTGTTTCACGCAACATGCGAAAGTTTTTTTTTTTTTTTTTTTTTTTTTTTTGAACTGGGTATTAGACAAGTAATAGTGTGCGGACATAATATTTGGACCAGAATTGCAAAGATGTTATTTGACCTTTATCGCTAGAACACCAATGGTTTACATCATCATCATCATCATCATCATCACGATAATAATAATAAAAATAGTAATAATAATAATAATAATGATAATAATAATGGTCTATTCAGCCACTGTGTGTGTGTGTGTGTGTGTGTGTGTGTGTGTGTGTTATAAGAAATCATATTTCCATTTCAAAACAAAACGAGCGAGTCGGACAAAGAAAAAAAGATAACAGACGTCAATTAAAATACTGTTTACTATTAAAAATATGCAGTAGTTAAATAAAAGCTTTTTAGACACCATTTTGGAACAGGCAGTTTGCTTGAACGGTTCATCTGCATTGTAAAACAGAGGTTCAGTCTGTGATTCACTTATTTCCAGGAGGTGACTGACAACAAGGAGGACGAAGCAGTGGCCACTGAACCGTCACACGGTAAGTTGACCACAGGGTAGAAAGGGGGGTCCGTTTTTTAGGAATGACAGGCCACGGAGGGCACCGCTCAACCCCACCCCACCACCCCACATCATTAGACCCGTCTCAACCCCACTCCCCTTTATCCACCCCTTACCAATCTACTCTACTACCACCCACCCCATATCACTCCACTCAATCCCACCCCACTTTACTCAACCCTCCTCAGTCCTATCCACGCTATTCCACCCACTTCCCTACAACCCTCCTAACCCTACTCTACCCCCCTCTCCTCTCCCCCCACGTCACTCCCCTCCCCTCCACTCCACTTCACCCCACCCCTCCCCACGCCACCCTAATATACTCCCCTCGACCCCACCCACCCCACTCCACTCCACCCCACCTAGGACTACTAGGACCCACCTAGGACCCCCTCACCTCTACCCACTTCACATCATCCCACACCACTCTACTGACAAGTTTAAACCCGCTAAATCACAGTATCTGTTGGCGTTCCTCATAGAAATGTCCTCGTCTGTGAGGAAAGATCTCTCACCATCTCAGTCGTCAATACGTAATCGAGACTGTCTTATCGATGTGAAGTCTCTGATATTGATGTTATGTCACGGTGTGCCTTTCATTAAGTTAAGGGCACGTGCTCTCGTTGCACTCACATTGGTGTCGTTATGTAGGCCTTTGACGTATGTCAAACGCTTATTTCCCTCAAGAGACTTGGGTTCATACATAGGGTTAGTACTGAATAGAACTATTTCGGAATGACCCAATCTCAGTTGACAAAATTAATGTGTTTTTTGTCTACTACTCTTGATCGGTCGATCAGTTGCCCTGTGAATTGTATCAAGGCGACCTCTGTAATTGGATAATCAGTTTTCTGTAAAGCGATCCCGCTGAAATCGACGTTAAACTTTCTGTAATCAATGCAACGTCTATACCAGGACTGACAGTTGTAATACAGCCTTGCTCGAAAGATATGCATAACGGAATTTAGTCTTTATATTTTTTCTGTCTAAATGAAAATCATTACAGCTGAATTTATTGATATTTCAATCTTATTCCAATTTGCAATATCGATGTCTAATGTTTCTTTATTCTATTTTAATAATGTTGGAACATTAATTGCCGTCGTCGCCACTCTCTCTCTCTCTCTCTCTCTCTCTCACACACACACACACACACATACACACACACACACTTGCTGGGGGATCTTGTAACACGATCACTGTTCGAACGGTCAAATATACAATGTAAAACGTCATGTTTTATTCTGTTTCAGAAGAGACAGATGTGCAACCAGAAACGGATCCATTGAACATGTCCACAAAATCTTCCAAGTAAGTACATGTAAACATCGTTATTAATTCATCTAAGAATTATGGGAATTGCACGATGCCATTAAACGTCTCACGGCACGCTCGACCATATAGTGGGATGTGCCACAAGGACTGGTGTACCAGAAATAGTAGTCCTAGAAATGAAAGTCAGGGATCCCATATACTTTGCTCAGGTGAGGGAGTATCGGGGTTAGTAGGCCTATATGGGACAAATATCACCTGTACAAAGTAAAGGGAACTTAGTAAAGGGGTTCTTAGTGCACTACCATTCCTGTCACACCAGCGCCATTTTGGTTATAATATAATCACCAGGCGTCGAATTCGCTATGCCTGGATATCACCCACTTCAGTTTCAGTAGTTTGCCTGTCGGCTGATGTATCTGTGAAAATGAATTAAATAAATTAACAGTAAGATTGCTACAAAACACATCGAACACTTCTTTGCATATCGAATCACACTTTACTGGTCCCACTGTTCTGACGCCGTCATGTACGAAAAACGCTTTGATTTCCCAACAGAGTCTACGCGGTGACGTAAGAGTCCAGATTTATTAATGTAGTTTCGCTCTGCTCCAGTGAACACCAGAGTTATCTCAATATTCCATTAGAAGGGATCGATCCCCACTGTTGGCACTATAGGTCGCTATGTTAGCACCCAGAACAACACAAATTTAAACAAATCTGACACGTCATGCAGAAATGTCAGTATGACGTCACACCGGCAATGCCAGGTTTATTGCCAAAAAGAGAAAGAACACTCACATATCCTAACGCACACTCAGAATTTTTATTTCCCAAAACTCAAACCTATTAGATCTGCAAAGACTTCTATCTCAGGGGAGCTTAAAAGTTTTAATGACTAAACTTAGTTGCATTGAACCTTTTATAAAAAGTTGATTGATTTGATGTTTTAATCATTGTATTCTTCATTTATGTTTTAGTGGAAAATGCCATAATGTGATTTGGTTACTTTTATCACTCTCTTCAAGTGCGTGTACAATCCAACTTTAAATTATAAATATAGTCTATGAATTCCTTACCCATCCTTGTTAACCTCAATTTTTATATGTTACTAAGATAAGCTATTGGCAGGTGCCAATAGGTAGAGGTAACTGATTTGAAAGGGATTGCAGCGGTTTGTAAGATATCCATATTTCACTATAAATACATTGTAAATAACTCATAGAAATACAATAAATTGTATTTTACCCCCAAAACGGCGCTTAACAATATTACTTTGGAATTTGTGCTTCCCATCACATCACGTGACTTCCATAGATGGCTACACTATGTAATAATCTATTATAGAAAAAAAAACTTTTTAGAAAAAAAAAAAGGGAATAATTTTGAATGTAGGAATGGATTCATTTACAATTGGTAATTATGGAAAATTTGTCCTTTCATCATCATCATCATCATTTAGAGCCTATAGTGTTCCACTGTTGGACAAAGGCCTCAGCATGCTTTTTCCATTGTTTCCTATCCTGAGCCTCAGATTTCCAATTTGTCCTTTACCCCAAGAAAATTCATTTTTTGGCCAAAATGAACAGTTGTTATCCCTTTAACTTCGCTTCCTTCGATGTGAAGTACACGCCAAATTGCCTTCCCAAAAAAGTCTTTAAATTAGCATAGATGTTTGCATGCAACGTTCCTTTTTAATGACTGATATCGCCCATGAAATCTAGATCTAGTCTTATTTGTTTTTCCAGAGCGTGATTCTTTTATTTATAAGTTTTTCAACTTTGATTTCCTTCTTTTTAAAAAGCATGGTTCGCTTAAATATACCTAAACATAGGGGCACGTTACTAATACAAAGGCTGTCCCGAAAACGCGCTCTATTATGCAAGTTATCGACTGTGTCGCCAAGAACAAAACTTCTAGTTGCAGATTAATTCGATTAATTATTATCGATTGCAATCATGAGGAGACGTCTACTGTCTTACGGCAATTAATTAAAGGGAACGGATGGCAGACGTGGAGTATTAATATCAACTGCTATAAACATTGACAGCACAGTAAAAAATATGGTCTATTGTCGAGGAGACGCTTGTTGAAATTGAGTTCCCGATACCTTTTTTATGACATGAAGACAATTAACCTATTATATTTAATTAATATTATTATCGTAAGGTTACTGTAAAATTGCTGTTTTAAAACGATGACAAGGCATTTTTAACTGATAATCATAATTTGTTTGTTTTGTTTCAGAATTCTCAAATATGACGTCACGGAAGAGGAACTCATGGAAAGCATTGCCAACGAGTACGAACTATGAGACACTGAACGCATGCGCAGACACAGCAGGGAGGCAAAGGCCTGACGTCATGCGATGGTTCCATGATACAACATACCGATTGGCCATGATAAAACTGGTCACAGCTCGTGACTTGACATGTTGCCATAATGATAGGGGCGGGGCTTGGTTTCTTCGCCACGACACAGCGTGCTATTGTGCCATGGTACGGATTTGTACATGCCGCAGAACGGTTGTCCATTTTACAGATACGGCTTTCCGGGACTTAATTAAGTGACGTCACAGAAAGACCAATATTTTTTTTTTACACTGGAAATGCCATGGAAATAATAATTCTACCTGGATGTGCGGTAAACATCAGACTGAAAGGATATGATTATGGAATGAATATGCCATTTATTACACTGGCAATGGTACTGGATGGTAATGAAAGATGTATAGTTTTCACGTCGCCAGTCCTTAAGATGAATGACAAAGAGTATTGAGCTGTTACAGATGAGGGATTTTTTTCATAATAAACAAGATGATAAATGATGCAGCACCGGGAACATACAGAAAACACTATTCATGCTGAGAGCTTCATCTGTCTTGTTGTGCATTACTGTGACAATGATACATTCTCTGTACACGGCTAGTTCAATCAGTACAAAAAACACTTACATTAAGTGTCTCCTGGGACTTAAATCACTTGGGGGCGTTCAGAATGAGTTAAGTTGCATAAGCTACTGCGCACAAACTCTATGTGGGGTTCTTGCTGAATGCAAACAGATTAACAGACTAACATGCCTACTTGTTTCCAAGGTATTAAATAATTACCAGCTTTTCTACATTCTACTTAGCCCTGGGAGGAGGCGTGTTCTCAACGGAGCCAAAATTATGTTATGGACAATGTCTCATCTTTACACAAAAATGTACACAGTGTTTTATCGTTGCGAAAAGGCATACTCGCTTTTACTAATTGCTCAATGTTTGTTATAATAAATTATTCGAACAGTTCTTATGAAAGATGTGAAATTGTATTTCTGCGTAGAAGTATTCCGTTATGGAATCTGTATGCCTATCTCTGGAAGGCGTTTATTTAATATTTGTAACGATTGTTCCTGTAAGAAAGGCTTTGGGTTTTTTGCCTTAAAATAAGAGCCATTGAAACTACATCAAAGCATAACTTATTTGTTTTATAAGTTTTGTCAGCTGTTTCCTTTACATATTGATTAAACAATGGAGAAGCACTAAGGTAATGATTTATGGGTAAAAAGTGTAATGCGCTAATTGCTAAACTTATCTGTGATATAGCTTTGATAAGCACTCCTTTGGTTGCCATGGTAACATCCTATGATACCATTAAATTGATTTTGTTGTTGAATAGAGAAAACTTTAGATCATTGTCTCCAAAATACTTGTGGCGTCACTGATATTTCTTTATTAGAATTACCTTTACAGAAATAGATGATTACATAGAATTATGATAAAAAACCGGAGTATCAATAAAGATATTTATACAACAAAGTGGCCCTTGATATCGACCAGGCGTTCTTCAACAAAGACGCGTTGAACAATTGTCTCGAGTTCGTTGTTCTTTTTGTCTCAACAGTTATGTTTTTGAAATAAGATATGTCATAATTTTTTAGGAAACATATTACTGTCACCAGATGGAAGCTGTCGATGATACTCAGTAGCCTACATTGTTCGATACAAATATATAATGATTCAGTTGGATTTAAATGTCAAAATTCAGTTCCATTGCTGGGTCAGTTCAGATGGTCCTTGGGGCGTTTTTTCTGTCTCTTTCCTTCTTATATGTTTTCTCTCTTTCTCTTTTTTTTAACAAAGGTCCATTCTTAAACTAAATTAAGGAGAGAGGCGTTTGCTTGAAACTCCCAGCCGCTGTTGACCAAATCGCTGCGCTGTAGGCCTACTGGTCACGTACTCTGTGAGTCAAAGGTCTCGCTTGTAGTCAATCACAAATTATGGTATCTCTCCTTCGATTTTGTAAACTTTTCTATAGACCCTGTGATATCAGAGGCTAGTGATCACGTACTTTTGAAATAATAGAAAACTTCTCTATAGGGATTGCAATTAAATTTCCACTCTCTGCAGTTTTGAAGAAAATTATATGCCAGCAGTTGTGCGTATTTGCTTCCCTAACTGCTGTGTGTATTTGCTTCCGTAACGAACAGACCCTCAGTTTTATTATGTGGTACAAAACCCCTTAGAATACGAGCTCCGATATGGTCTAGTGGTTAGGATTCCTGGCTTTCATCCAGGCGGCCCGGGTTCGATTCCCGGTATCGGAACGATGATTTTTTTGTTTAATTAGTTTGTTTGATTAATTAGTCCATAATAACTAAAAATAAAAATAATGGAAACTGAGCTGCCTGGGAAGTGGTTTGAACTTAGTGTTTTTCTAGTTTTCTGAAACAACAGTCCTGGGCCCCGTAACTCAAAAGCAACGCAAATTGCGACTGAGCGCAAGCGTCTCGATTCCAGAACTCACCCATACTCGCCCCATATGAGAGCCTCGAAATTAAAGGTGATATCGCTATTCGCGATGCTTTCGAGTTACGGAGCTCTGCTTTTTCTGTGGGATTATGGCTAAAATTAGCTCCTTTCACACCTGATGTTACACGACAGGATGTGAAAACTCATCTGACATTTCTAAGAACCATAACAACGATTATCACGTTGCGGTGAATATGGTGTTTAGCACATTGTAAAATGAGCGTTTACTTTTATTACATTCATTGTTTATTCACTGGTATTTGCCAGGTATATTTGCTCTATGGATTACAGTAATGACTTGATCTTTTTAAGGGGGAAAATTGTTGATTTAACACATAGTGTATTTTCCGTCATAAATTCTTAAAGTGAGAAAAATCTGATTGAGTGGTTGCAAGAAAAAAAAACAAAAAAACAAAAAAAAAAAAACGGAAAAGCAAGCTCCATTTTAGTGCTATTCTATATAGCAAAAGCACCACATATGCTTTGTAGAACTATGATTTTTAATGATTTGGAAATCATGTATCTGAAAATTTGATAATTCTTCCCCATTGAAAAAACAGAGTCATCAACGTAACTAGTAAACACAACTATCCTCATTTGACAGATGTTATATAGTACTTTTGTCACAAAGGTAGAGATTCCCCTGTATTATTGTTATCATCAACAGTAGTGAAAATAAAGACAACTGTACCTTTTGTACCAAATAAACAATTATGATTCATTATCTTTATTATCATCCATCATTATTAAACCAGACACAATAGATCATGACATCATGTCGTATACTCTGACAAAGACAGCAAAGACGGCAACAATTTTTTTTGCAGACTTCCCTTCCGGACATGCACATGGATATTTTACATCACACTCGGTCTGAGAATCTATGTTGTCACAAACAGACTGGAAAACAACATGAATAAATGATGTGGATTACGTGTACTGTGCCAGTTTGGGGCAAGAGCACTGCCACTATTCACAGCTATTGGATCACAGCATTATGAGTACATCGGTACTGCAGTAGAACTTTAGGGTAAAAAAACTCATAAATATAAAAATTCATAAATATCTTCAATGCTGTTTTTGCTCCAAGGTTTTCATGTAGGTTAAGAGTAAACTTGTGTATTTCTGCTATGGCAGAATCATTCCACAACTAAAACCCATTTTTTCTTTAAGATTATTTGAGTCGTAACTCTCCCTGCCAAACCTGGCAATGTGGCAAATGGTGTAAGGAATGAAGTTCTACACCTGGGCATCTTTAGTCCCAGTTACAGGAAACAGACACTGTGCAATGACATGACTGATGCTTTGGGTGAGAGTTCCATGAATATTCTCAATGACGATACTGCATTCCATCTACGGGCAATTTTAGTCCAAGCCCATGTGCTACTACATGAAGTTTGCCATCTGATGAGTTGAGATGAGCTCCATGATATCCACATCAGGACGTGTCACAAGTAAGTTCTATGACTCTGGAAAAGGTTTCGTTAGGAGACTTCTCAGTCTAGGACCACCACATCTTCGTCATCGTCACTGGAGGCACCGCCATTGAGCTGAGATAAATACTCCTTGGCTAGGATTTTTCTTGGAATGATATCTGAAAGAAAAATAAATTGAGAAAAAAATTACTTAATACTATGGTTACCATTGATATCATTAAAGGTAATTTATATGAGGTTTTCCCAAACAAACAAACTTTCCTTGGGGGTAAAAAACAATTTTCTCCTACTCATAAATCTTGCTTGTCCATTCCATTAACTTGGATTTGATGTACACGTTATATTACATATTAACAGAAGTTCATCATGTTTCATTAAGATTTAGCAGCAAATGACATTAAACATTCAACACATTGACACAAGAACATGAAACAGACCTCATAAAATTATATAACCATTTCCTGCAGTACAAGATCAATCTACATTGTCAATGATTGAGAGCAGTGCCATTAACACCTTAGTGAAGCAATATTTTTCATACAAACACACATCAACACTAACGTGTGTTAAAGCTGGCATTATGAGTTGCTGTGTGATAAGTGAAAGTATAATAAAAGGGATAAAGCTCAATTAAGTCACACTGCAGCAACAATCAAGCAGAAATTGAAAGTTCTAGTTGCAGCGGGTTGAAAAAGAGACTAACATAAGTCTCTGAAGCTGGGACAAACATGTTAATTAAAAATTAAAGACTTACATTTGTCAAAAATTGAAAATTTCTTAGAAAACCAACAAATAATTAATTCAAAGATAAGAACATTGCAAGACACTTGTACACATCTGACAACCATCCAACATGTGGTGGTTTATAAAAATATTTTTTTTTTGGGGGGGGGGGGGGGGGGGGGGGGGGGGGGGGGGGGGGGAAGGGCTGAACCCCAGAACATTAATAGTAAATGCCACAATGTTTCCCTCATCCACAAACGATAATGTCATGAAATTGATTGCCAACCTAAAACCCTTTAGAAATTAAAACCCTTTGGAAACTTAGAGTGAAAATCCACAATAATATTATATCATATGAAACTATCCCCAGGTATGGTAATCCTAGTAAGAAGGATTAATTGCATATTTTCTCATTTAAAATGACATGAAGTGTACCACATCAAATATTATTTTGTTTGCTCCAAGATTTAAGAGGCCTAATCATATGCAAATAATAGAAGTCAAGGCAAAGAAATTCAATAGCAGTTACATTAGCTTGTAATTCTATACACTTTGTGGCAGACACAGAACTTTCAAATAAGACTGTAATGCAAACTATCATGCTGAATCAATTAGAACAATATTTTTTCAAACACCAAATATGTTATACATCATGAGAGTAGCCTTTTGGAGCACCATTTCCTGAATATGAACAGACTACTGAAGGCATCAATAATGTGTAATTTTGTAATTATAATCATCAATAAAGGGCAAATCTTAGGCCCAGAGCAAACTCAAAAATTAATGTAGGTGTGCGCACTGATCTGTCTCTTTCTCTTGCTAAAACCATTATCAGGCAAAAAAAAAAAAAAAAGTACTAGTACATCATTATATCTACTGAAATTTGGAGAAAAAAAATGATTATTCTTTGTTTTCATTGTTTAATCAATTAATGTATTTATCATCATTATGTGTGTGTGTGTGTGTGTGTGTGTGTGTGTGTGTGTGTGTGTGTGTGAGTGCTTGTGTGCGTGCCCACATACGTGTGTGACTGGTTTCTCATGTTACCCAACTTTACGAATCAGTTTAAGATGTTTTACTGAGGTCGAGTTAATCTTACACAATCCATTGATATCCCATATGAGTGTGGAAAATATTGATTCTTTTTATGAATTATTTCCCCACTCTATCAATACACCTTCCAACCTATTGATCCTCGTGTAAACACTTTAATATCAGTATATTAGATACCTGTTAGAAACCATTATTGTTCAACATCAGATCTGCTCACTCTGTGACCTCATTGACTCTTGGAACATTTCTCAAAGTAAGGTCAATAACTTTGTTATTTTATACCTAATATATCTGTTAGAAACCATTCTTGCTGGCCATCAGATCTGTTCATTCTGCGCCCGACTTCACGTGACCTCATTGACTCCAGGACCAATTCTTAATCAGAGTCAGGTTAATTGCTATATATTATACCCATATCTAGGGTAGCACTGGGAATGTTTTTTTTTTTTTTTTGCTTTGCCAAATCACTACTCTTTCATCACTTTTTTTCTTAAAATGTCCTAAATTTAACTAAAAACAAGTCAAATCAACCCTGTTTTGTGTAGCCAATTTAAGTCGGTTTTAGCATAGGGCTGAAAAGGGGAGTTTTAGCACTAACTCACATATAAACCTGCTTAGTACCTGACAGAAATGGTAGCAAGTTTCTTTGTCCTCTTAAGCAATGATAGAAAATGTCACCACTGCACTGGCAGGATTGTGTCACAGCAGGCAGAACATCTAACAAAATGTGCTGTCAGAAATGACAGAACAACAGACATATTGTGCTGACAGAACTAAATGAACAGCTAGCACAATAAACTGCCACAACTAACAAAACACCTCACATAAGTGATACCAGCAATACATTTTTTTTCAAACTGCTTTCTTATAATTACAATACAATGTCACAAGATACTTATCTACTGACCATGAACAAATAAAGATATAAAAGATAAAAACTGATCCCTGAGCGGAGGCTGAGAGGGTCAGTATGATAAATCAAAGATAATGCTTGTCAATGCTTACCATGTAAAAATTCTAAATTATCATCTGTGTTCACAATTTCAGCCAGGTCTTTATAGTCCACTTTGTTCTCCTCTCTGCTTCTCTTCAGTGCTTCTACAGCCAGGTCCTGCACAAACAGCTCCTGTAAAACAACAAATAGTCAGACCTGGACACAGGACACGAAGATTGAGTTCAGATTCCAAAATCTTACCAAATGGATCTATCTAACTCTGCTGGGGATTAGCGCTAAAGTGCATTCTTAATTGTCTGACACGCCTCTTCGAGTAGCTACTTAGTAGTTAATTAGCTAATTACCCCTAGCAACTCGGGGAGGCATATCAGACATTTAAGCTGATTACAGTGATTGCACTTAAGGAGTATTTCTTGCAAGAGTTAAGATTGATCCAGCTAGTATGATGGGTTTGTCTGAATGCTCTCATAATGCATAGTTCCACCAATATTTATGTGTTAGCCACTATTTACTTTTTCTGATATTCAGTATGTGTGCTAACACCTAAAAAGACATTATTACATGGCAATACTATTGGTATTACGATTTTTGTGTTGTTCAAAGAGCTGTCGACAGTAAAATTGTTCCTTTTTCATCAGCATGGGACTTGAGGAGTTGAGGTAAGAGAAAAAAGAATTTGATACTCAGTAGCTCTAGCATTGGAGTGGACTCATTATTCTTATTGGGTGTATTTAATTCAAAAATACTAGGTTTATCGATTTAAATCGGATTTTTGACTTTTTGATCAACTAGTGTGATATTCGAAAGACGTTTTATGTGAATTTTAGTTTCACTGAGTAAGATCTGCCTCTGTCAACAACAACGGGAAAGGGACGGTTAGTAATGACGTTACGATGGATAGTTGATGAGACAAGTAAAACTTACTGTTGCCTTTGCTATAAGAAACAGGCAATCTTGGCTTATGTTAGAAACATCTGGGGAGCTCTTCATTATCGTCTTAATCCTAGACAGAGGCAAAGATATTTGTGCCGCCTTTTCTGTCTTTTCTTTGTCCGCCATTTTGACGCTATGATTTGCCTCGTGACAACTATAAGGAAAATTGTGAATGATTAGACACTTTTACACGTGAATCAAAATCACTTAATTTTAAAAATTTTCTGTTTAATTAAATTTCGGATTTTTTGGACAAAATACAAAATATTTTAATTTTCTTCGTTTGTCGATTTGATGCGAGACAGCCATTTCGATGTCGAGGCTCCACATGGCCTTTTGCTTCCGGTTTCAAACCTGTGCAGTCGGTACGTGAAAGCTCTGCCAAATTTTTGTCAAATGTTTGAAATGACGAACAGAAATATTGAAATAACCAATTGCCTAGTTAAAATTAATGCTTATTGTCATGTTTTTGGTAACTTAAAGACGTGTCTCTTCTCATGAAAAAGAAAAGAGTGCCCCGGCGTTTGGTTGTTTCACAAAAACTTGTGACACGTTTCAACAACATGTGGTGATTTTTTTCTTGTCAAAGGTGGACTAAAATAATGTACACCAGCGTAACATTTACACAGAGTTCAATTTTGATATTTAGTATCCATCTTCTTACTAAATCATAATCGTGGAGTACTTGCATAATAGAGATTGCTAAATTTTCAATATGTTGGGCGTGAGGTCATATTATTATCATTGTCCAAGTCTGGCATGACTATACAGGACTGTGGTTTTAGGTTCAGTTACCAGTTTGATTAAACAATCAAGGTGACAGAGAGGCTTGGATATGTGCGACCATGTTCCAAAGTAACGTGCCATTTTTTATTTCTGTATACTCAGTACAGAGTTCCTTCCCTAGCACCAGCAGACAATGGCAGCGGCAATGATGCAGGAGAAAGTGTGGTTTGACAAGTGGCGCTTTGATGACGCTGAGCGCATGTACCAGGAGAAACTGGCCGGCACCGCTGGTGCTCAGACGGGAGGTGCCAAGGCTAGTCCCACTAAGACAGGTGGACAACAGGTGAGAAAACAGGTGATCATTGTCAGTGCTGCATGATGCTGACTACAGACTTATCTAATTTTTTTTTTTGCCTTGCTACATTGATAAGGCCTCATTAACCCTTTGTTAGAAACTCCAGAGGCCATATGTATCCACATCTTGGGAAAACTGTTTTCTGTCACAAACTTTATATGCTCAGATTTTAAGTCCTTTTATAAAGGTTCACAAACCACATTTTAGTCTTTGTAGTACACTTTTGCTCCACTTCTGCATGCCATTTGGAAATGACATAAAGCCTCAGAACATTTCTAACACAGGGTATCAAGATGCTTTACCTTTGTAGCATATAAGGCCAAAAACTGAGGCAAACTACAGACTGACACTATTCCAAGGTTGTGGAGGATCACACAGTAGGCCTGTAGTCAGCAATTTCATAGAGGATGGGGGTGGGTCTGAAAAAGTGTACTTTACCCCCTTAGTTAATCAAACTTGAAAAATTCTATAGAACTTGGGTCAAAATTTGAGTCTTACTGCACCTGTTCTGTCCATAATGATGGTTCTTTCAAACTCCTCCCCCCACCACCTGCCTTCAGGCCTACATAGCATATATAAAGCGCCGGGTAAAAGGTATACTGGTATTGTAATTGTATGGAGAGGACAGCACTAGCATCAGCTAATTGAAAGAAAATAATATTTTTTCTGATATTTTTCACAGAAAGTTTTTATTGAGAGATAATATTTCAGAACTTCAGAGTTGTGTTGTGTTGTGAAGTGACGCAATATGTTCTACGTGTTCTACCTGTTCTGTTCTGTTCTGTTATTTGACTCTGTGGTGAGAAAGGAAGGTGAAAAGGGCATTCAAACTTAAAGGCTACTTTTTTTTACTACCATTTATGAAAAATATTTTATTTTGTGAGAAATCATAATATGGCAATAGGGTTCTTTTTTTTTCACTTTACATTTTGGTGATTTGTACTCAGTTTTTCGTACTTAATTTTATATCAAAAGCATCTTGCTCTTGTATTACTGACCGTCATCTCTCAACTGCAGAGAGACTAATTTTTTGTGGACATTGTTTTGATCTTATTGTAGGGGTCTAAGCACAGTGAACTAGTGGATCAGATTATACAAGCTAGGCAGAGAATTCAAAACACATTAAAGTCAGATGTGAGTAATTTGTTGTTCAATGTATATCCATAGCATCTTTTATTTCATAGAGTATTGTAATGTTATGCACTGAACATTTCAATCAAATTGTCATGGAAAGAAAAAAGGCAGTGACTCGCATCTTTCTCAGTGATCAACCCTGTGCTTCTAAGACTCCATTCCCATATCTAGATTGATTTAACAGGATCAATCCATCTCCAAGGGGTTTCTCGCTAAATTGATTTCAGCTTAAGTGGCTTTGATGTCTAGCATGCCTACTGAAGCTGCTAAATTACAATAAATTACCCCCTAGCAGCTTCAGTAAGCGTGACAGACATCTAAGCTTCTTAAGTTGATTGCAATTTAGTGAGAAACCCCTGAGAGATGGATCAATTCTGTTAGATCGATTTAGGTATGGGAATGGGGTATAAGCTTGGCATTTTATGTATCTGTATATATTTCAGTGGAAGACTCTTACCTGATTTTTCTCCTGCCTTACCAACCCCTAGCTTAGCATTATTCATTTATTACCTAGACTTAATTGTACTTTGTCCTTTTTATTTTGATGTCTCGTGTATTAGAATTGAAGATAGCAGATGTGTTATGTTTTTTTTTTTTAAGTATGAGACAAGGGATATTTAAAAATCATTATTTGAATATTAACCTAGGAGATGTTCTTAGTCTACTTCAAGATTAAAAAAAAAAAGAAAAGAAACTCCAGATGCTCAGGATAATTGGACTAAAAAGATTTGAACAAATTTGATTTTTTTCCCATTTTTATATGATACAGTGAAATAAGTTATCAATTTAAAAAAATAAAACATAGTTGTTTCATCCCACTTATGATTTGCAGAAAGAAAAATGGATTTTTAAGATTTTAAAGAATAAAACATAGTTGTTTCATCCTATTTATGATTTGCAGAAAGAAAAATGGATTTTTAATACTTTTTTGCATGTATTCTGAAAGTTTAAAAGCTTTTTTTGTCTGTAATGACATTATTGCTCAACTGAACTATTTCCAATACGTCTTGTGCTTAGCATTCATATTCTTTTAGTAAGAATGTGCAAATAATTTTGTAATGCATGCTCTAATGGCAGGCAAATTATTACATGAGAAATATTTTTTTATTTTGTTTTCGTCATTTTTTTTTCTTTTGTTTATTGTGACTTCATAAATTTATCACCAAGTTGAAATGAGCTATTTGTTCTTGGCCTTTTCTGTGATGCATGTGATAGATGTAACAAGTTGGATAAGGGTTATGTATGTATGATGAGGAAAGTACAGGTGGCAGTTAATAATTTTACATTTTTATCCAGATGTCTTGAGGATGAGGCATTTAAATGAATTATCACAATGAGTTAACCATGTCATTTTTAATTGATAGTTTGCACCATTGAAATTTTTGAATTGCCAATATTTCTTTATCCATGTCATTTTTAATTGATCATTTGCACCTTTGAAATTTTTGTATTGCCTGTGTTTCTTAAATATCAGGTCTTAGTATGTTAAGTGCTCCAAAGCTTCTTTAGCAATCTTTAAATTTCATTTATACATATGATATATAATATACCTATTTAATTTTTACTATGTTAAAAAGTAAATTTGTCAAATCCTGTTAACAATATAAGTTGCAGGATATTGAAGGACTCGCGGGGGGGGGGGGGGAATCTGCATATATTATGTATTGCAGAGATCTGCTGTAATCTGTCTGTGTGTATTTTATATTATATAATATTATATATTGCAGGGATCAGCTGTAAGTGGAGACTCGGCCATGCTCGGTAGAATAGAACATCTGGAGAAAGGTATCTTTTTTTAAATAAAGGGTGATTCCATTAATTTTAAATTGCATACATGTAAAAAATTGACAGCTTTTCAAAAGTCCAAAAAGTTATTTGTTCCATAAATTTCATCTAAAAAAGAGCTTTTCAGAAATCGAATAATTGATTTGTTTTATTTAATTTTGAAGAGTGATGACAGGCGAATGCTATTCTTAGCCAAATCCGTGCTAGGTCCTTACAAGAATTGCTTTGTGATCTAAGCATGTGAATTTTGAGTTAATTGAGATCCGTCAGTCAGCGTCCACATAATGGTCACTGTGTTGTGAATTCCAGTGACCCAGGACCTCCAGGCCATGGTCACAAAACTGACCTCCAGAATCTCTGCCCTGGAGAGTGGAAAGGGGGCAGCACCGGCCAAGACAGCACCTGCTAAACCAGCACCCGCTAAGCCAGCTCCAGCAGATGATGATGACGACGATGATGATGATTTTGAGCTGTTTGGATCTGGTGATGAAGACGAAGATGCAGCAGCAGAGAAGCTGAAACAAGAGAGACTGGAAGCTTATGCGGCTAAGAAATCTAAAAGTAAGGAGAATAAAGTGTTTGATTTATGTGGACATGGCAGGGGGTAGTTGGCTTGTTAGTAAGAAAAAAAAGTTGTAGGCCTTATGTTGTCAAATACTCTTCCTTGTTATCAAATATCTCAAATTCAGTAAATTCAATAAGTTTGTTATTGATTTGTTATTTAATTTATTTTTTATGGTATTGAAATGATGCAAGTTCTATCGGACTCTTGTTTGCTTCGTATGAATGGGCAGATATATAAAAAAGAGAATATTCCTATTACCCTAGGTTGTCTTATTTATAACTTTGTATCATGTTCACCTAGACATTAAAGATTAATATTATACTTTCAATTTAACACTAAGATGTGCCTGAGATATTGTATTTTTCTACAATTCCAGAGCCTGCTGTGATCGCCAAGTCCACCGTTGTCCTTGACATCAAACCGTGGGATGACGAAACAGACATGGCGGAGCTGGAGAAGTCTGTGCGTTCTGTAGCTATGGATGGGCTGGTGTGGGGAGCCTGTAAGTACATTTGGGTTCCTATAATGTGATGTGCTCTGCTGGTTGGAAATGAACACATGCATGCACACACACAAAGACACTGCTTTGTTCTGCTTCACTTGCCTTTAAGTTTTATTTCTATATTCAAGTGTGCATGTCCTGTGAATTCAGATGTGACAGATACCAGGATCATAATAACAAAACTTGTTTCTGTTTGAAGGTTACATGAAGAAAAAAATTAACCTTTTCCTAAACTGTTATATCTGTATATTTTACCTTTTTCTTTTCAGCTAAGCTAGTCCCAGTTGGTTATGGCATCAAAAAACTTCAGATTATGTGTGTAATAGAAGATGATAAAGTCAGCACTGAAGATTTAGAAGACCAAATTCGTGAATTTGAAGACTTTGTAAGCTTACATGTGTTAATTTTCCCCCTCATTAACAGTGGTGCAGTCTAAGACTATTATAAATATCTTCTTCATAACTTGGCAAAGGTCATTTAGGTAAAAGTTAACAATTTTTGTTTGTTTTTATGAGAGTGTATTTTGGATTTTAATGATTTTTTTCTTCTTCTTTTTCAGGTCCAGAGTACAGACATCGTTGCGTTTAACAAGGTCTAACTTCAGAAATTCCAGAAATAAAATCTGCGACAACCAACAAACACTCGGCAATGCCAATGTAGACTTTAAATTAAAGTGCGGTGCCGAGAGCCTCATCTCCATCTGGGATCCCGCAGTCACAGAGTATTAAGAAATAACTGTACTTAATACCATCCTTACATTGAATAAATTTGAGAAAAGCATGTACATAGTTGTGAAGGTAATTCATCGTTGTGTTGTAATTAACCTGAGCCGTCTTGTGCTGTTATGCCAACTTCAGTTGTCTGCAGTGAGCAGTATGGAAAGTCAATAAACTCTCAATTTGTGTTTACTGAAATACTGGACTCTTATTTTTATTATTGACATGTTCATAAAAATCATCAAATAAAATCATTTCAGGTGTGTAAAAGCATTTTATTCCCAGTCACTAAATGCTACGAATTACTTTCAATTCTTGTAAATTACCCATTAGAAACATTTTATTAGAGTTATTGCACATTGTTTGCAACATTATCTCAAATTGTTTGTTGAGGTTGGAGTTAGACTTTGAACTTGTTTAAATACAATCCTCTCCTGAGCTTAATCATTTAAATAAGCCTGAAGACAATTCCCGACAAAGAATACAATCCTCCTTCAACTTGAAAGTTTGATAAGAAAAATTCTAAGAACAACCAGAAGTAAGTATTGTACCAGTTCAAACAGAAGTAGTATCAGACCTGTATTCTTTCAATTCAGTCCACAGTCATGGTCACAACAGAGGTCACTACATATTTTACAACTACTGGTCAGTTTTAAGATGACCACTGATAAAACTTCAGCAAAACGACTTCCCAATGCAGACCACATGGTCCACCCCACAGCTAACAGCCTCGGCCATGGAGGGAAGAGAAACCTGGGGATATAAAACAACTTTTAAGAACACATTACTGAAATGAGGAAATATAAAATGTTACTGTAACTGTTGTAATACATCTGACCTACAAATTCTCTGCTCAAGCTTTAGTTCATATAAGCCAATGTCAAAATTCTTGGATTTTGGTGGTTGTATTTACAAATTGCATACAAAATGAGGTGCAGAGGTAGACAAAAGAAACTATTGGAAGACCACATTAAAGAATGGACAGACCTGAGCTTCTGCCAGATCCAGGCACTGGCACACAACCGAAAAAAAAAAAAAAAAAAACGGAGAAGTTTCATGTGCTGATTGTCAGCGCAGCACCTCTGTGACTCCATATTACGGAATTAAGAAAGGGAAAAGAAGAACGAGGAAGAATTACCTTGAGAGGGAAAAATTGGTCCTTTCTGGTGCCAAGGCCCAGGGCGCCAGTTTTGTTCTTCCCCCACATGTACAGGTCTCCTCTGTCTGAAATGGAGGAAATTTGATATTGTGCATTAAGACATGAAACTGCCACTTTAAAACTAATACCCCCTTTACACTGGACGGCGTCCTTTCTGCGACCATGAATTTTGGCATCGCTGTGGTCTTAATAAGGAGGCACGAGCATTGATTTGGTATCAGAATGAATGCTCAATGGTCGGCCAGTTGTCGGCACGTAAAGTATTATAATTCTTTAACTCTCAAATGGGGCCGAACTGCTGGACGCAGAAGGGATGCCGTCCAGTGTAAAGGGGGCTTAACTTACAGTTTAAATGGTAAGAACAGACAAATATAAGTAGGTATTGACACAAGATTCTTCACAAGTTTAACTTACAGTTATTTTAAAATATCTTTGAAGTGTGCTAAGAGACAAACTGAGTGGGAAATTAAACTAATGATAACTTAATCTTCTCTTGACCCACTTGTGAAGTTTCATTATTTTTAAAATACAATTTGACTAGAACCCCCCCCCCCCCAAAGATAAAAAAAAAAAAAAAAAAAAAAAAAAAAAACTCACCAGATTAAGACAACATGTGGAACCAACCAAAATAAATACTGAAAACCCAGAAAATCCAGCATATTCCAGAACACTTTCCCCCCTGCTTACTCTACACCTACCAGTAATAGCAGCAAACTGGCTGAGACCACTGGTCAGAGAGGTCACCTTGGTGTCCGGAGTGAAGTCATTTCTGCCAAACAGTATGGGAGGGATCCGTGTGGGTACTGGGCTCTGGTCTAGTGCTGGTCCCTTCCCCAGGATACCATAGCCCCAGACATAGACCTCTCCACCCTCTGGGGGAGATTACAACATGACATATATAAATA
Source organism: Lingula anatina (assembly GCF_051362555.1). Classification (NCBI taxonomy): domain Eukaryota; kingdom Metazoa; phylum Brachiopoda; class Lingulata; order Lingulida; family Lingulidae; genus Lingula; species Lingula anatina. The sequence goes on along the minus strand of NC_141774.1, from coordinate 10,876,193 downwards.
TAAACAAACAGTATGATAGGGATCCTGCTCTGTCAGTTGATAATTCTTACAGCAGAATGGACCATAACATGTATAAACCTATATAAACATTTATAAACAACATGGGAGGGATCCCAGATGGGCAGAATAACACCCCATTTCCATAGATTAGATCGACCTACTTTAGATCGACCTAACTCCCTGGGCGTTCACGCTAAATAGCTGTCAGCCGTGCGGACACGAAAGTTAATTACCCTCTTACAGCTTGTAGTAGGCGGGGCGGACATTTAAGTCGGATTATCTGAAAGTAATCTAGTGAGACTCCCCGCGGGGATAGATCGATCTAAAATCTATGGGAATAGAGCCTTAGTATCATGGCTGATGCAAGCTGCTTTTATCAGGTGAGAATTCTTAAAGCAGAATGAGAATACAACATGTAACTGATTTTGGAGTGAGTATCATATAACTGATGTTATCTGTTACATCAAGTTAATCTTAAACCAGAATAAGAATAAAATGCAGCAGGTTATAGAGTTTAGTATCACAATGGATGTTGTTAGATTCCGCTCCATCAGGTAAAACCTAGACCATAATGAAAATACAACTTATCACAGGTTACACAGTTAGTATCGATAGCTCATGTAATCCGTTCTAATAGGCAAAACTTTCTAAACCAGAATTTCTCCATACAAAGACTACATCCATTTAAATATGCATGAATCATTATAACATAAAAATTTCATGATACAAATCTAATTTTTGAAATTGTAGCCGACTTTACTTTAACCACAGAATCTTTGTAAGAAAACAAAAAGCCTTTAATTTTTTTACAATAGTCTACTTGACATTTCCTAACAGATGAAATAACTGATACAAAACCACCTAGACTGACCATTGACTAGCCCACAGTTTGTGCCTCCGGCCGCCACCTGTGTCACTTTACCAATCTTGTCACTGATCGGGAGACGTCTGGGTTCGGTGACCTGCGTCCGGTCCTTCTCCACACAGTCCAGTTGATAGTACTCATTGTTACCCCAGCCAAACATGTCTCCCTTGTCTGGAATATAGAGACAGCACAACATACATCCCCTGACTGAAATATGGGATAAGTATAATTATTTTATACATTGTTATAGTATACTAACTGAAACCACCTCTCCCTTGTCTGGAATATAGAGACAGCACAACATACATCCCCTGACTGAAATATGGGACATATTACTTTAGACAAAGCTATATTAACTGAAAACTAGGACTTGACACACACACACACACACACACACACTCTAACAAGGTCACATTTTTTAAAGATACAAGAACTGTTATATATGTTATCAGATATTCAAATATATTCTAAAACATGTAATCACATATCCAAATACATATTATTTCAAACATTTTCAAAATACATGGTGGTTTGATTCAAGCAGTGTCCATTGAAAACTACTTCAAACAGCCTTAAAATATGTGCGAATACTGCATCATCGGAACTTTGTCATCCTCAGGTGTGATCTCTCACCTGACACAGCCAACATTGTGTCCGAGCGTCCAGCGATGTGGACAATCTTCTCCCCCTGTAGATCACCCCGGACCAGAGTCAAACTGTCAGCACAATCATGGTGGCCAAGACCTGGAGAAGAAAACACAGGTGTCCTCTTCTATGAGAGACTTTGAAATAAATCTTTACAAGGCATAAATACTTGTTTAAATAGAATTAAAAGAGTTTGTATATGTGATCGGCAATGTATTTACATTTGGGAGCTGGTTAGAAAATGACTGGATGGTGGATTAACCAGAAACAACATACCTGTCTATCTGTCCATTTAACAACCCCCCACCTACCTGTCTATCCACCTGCCACCACACCTACCCATCTGTCCATCTACCCCCCTCCCCGCCCCCCCCCACACACTTACCTGTCTGTCAATCTACCCCCCCCCCCCACACACCTACCTGTCTGTACATCTGCCCCCCACCACCACCACACACACCTACCTGTCTGTACATCTGTCCCCCCCACCACACACACACCTACCTGTCTGTACATCTGCCCCCCACCACCACCACACACACCTACCTGTCTGTACATCTGCCCCCCACCACCACCACACACACCTACCTGTCTGTACATCTGTCCCCCCCCACCACACACACCTACCTGTCTGTACATCTGTCCCCCCCCCACCACCACACACACCTACCTGTCTGTACATCTGTCCCCCCCCACCACACACACCTACCTGTCTGTACATCTGTCCCCCCCCACCACCACCACACACACCTACCTGTCTGTACATCTGCCCCCCCACCACCACCACACACACCTACCTGTCTGTACATCTGCCCCCCCACCACACACACCTACCTGTCTGTACATCTGTCCCCCCCCCCACCACCACCACACACACCTACCTGTCTGTACATCTGTCCCCCCCCCCACCACCACCACACACACCTACCTGTCTGTACATCTGCCCCCCCACCACCACACACACCTACCTGTCTGTACATCTGTCCCCCCACCACCACACACACCTACCTGTCTGTCCATCTGCCCCCCCACCACCACACACACCTACCTGTCTGTCCATCTGCCCCCCCACCACCACACACACCTACCTGTCTGTCCATCTGCCCCCCCACCACCACACACACCTACCTGTCTGTCCATCTGCCCCCCCACCACCACACACACCTACCTGTCTGTCCATCTGCCCCCCCACCACCACACACACCTACCTGTCTGTACATCTGCCCCCCCACCACCACACACACCTACCTGTCTGTACATCTGCCCCCCCACCACCACACACACCTACCTGTCTGTACATCTGCCCCCCCACCACCACACACACCTACCTGTCTGTCCATCTGCCCCCAGACCACAGGTGTAGAGCTGCCCACTCTGGGTGAGTATTGCAGTGTGGTCCTGGCCACAGATCACCTGTCTGATTTCCTCATCAAATGGCACTTTGTTCACTAATGGGTTGTGGCTGCAAGGAATGGTAAAATAAACTGAGTAAATACTTTTATTATTTTTATCTTCAACCTCACACACACAATGAAGAGAGTACTGTTCTCAGAAAAAATGTTATGATGCTTTACACATGGACTTTGACTGGCTTATCAAATGAACCAACATCAACTTAGTTTTAGGAGTTTCAAATCAAAAGGTTGACAGCAAAGACATGACAAATTAATACAAATAATGTATATCAATATACTTGTCGACATACAAATCAAACTTATCTGAACATAAATAATAGATCTAGCAACTTCCATCACATCTTACACTGCCACATTTTGCACAACTGTTTTATGATCATAATTATTATCTATACTCACCCAAACACATCCAATCGCTAACACCTTCCCCTTTTCCCACAATTTTTTACTTATTTCTAATGATATCTACTCACCTATACTCTTCCCCTTCCACAATTTTCCTTCCACACTGCCCACAGCTGTTGTTGCCCAAAGTGAACACTGGAAGAAGAAGTAATTCAACTGATTTAATAGGGAATCTCAAGATTTAAAGTGAGATTTTAAAAACCTGTTTCAACTTTCCATAGAAATGCCCACGTCAAACAAGCCTTTTAAAACCATAGCAACCAATTATCTGATTTACCTCCCTCTGTATCCGTGGCAACCACAGTGTGTGCCCTCCCACATGCCACATGGGTAATTTTGGTTTTCTCTGGGAATTGAAATGGTAACAGAATGGGTGCAGGCTCTATCAGGTAGTCTAGGAACCTCCCTGTAATGAATAATTGACAGTACGTTGATATTTTCGTGAGTGTTTTACTGGAAGAGTAATTTCTGTAGTTTACCTGCTTAAAACAAAAACAAAAAAAAAAGAAAAAAAAAAAAAAAAAAAAAAAGAAAAAAAAAAAAAAAAAAAAAAAAAACAAACAAACAAACAAACAAAAAAAAAAACCGAGGTGGGATATAAATCAGCATTTAACAACTATGGGCCTTATGAAAACACTGTGAAGCAGTGTGGGGTTATATACCTACCCGATTCCTTAGGAGCCTCATGAAAACACTGTGAAGCAGTGTGGGGTTAACACTGTGAAGCAGTGTGGGGTTAACACTGTGAAGCAGTGTGGGGTTATATACCTACCCGATTCCTTAGGAGCCTCATGAAAACACTGTGAAGCAGTGTGGGGTTATATACCTACCCGATTCCTTAGGAGCCTCATGAAAACACTGTGAAGCAGTGTGGGGTTAACACTGTGAAGCAGTGTGGGGTTAACACTGTGAAGCAGTGTGGGGTTATATACCCACCTGATCCCTTAGGAGCCTCCTGGTACCCAATCTGTGAGTCGGAGTTGATGCCTGTCCCCAAAATCACGTGACCTTCACCTGACCTCTTAGCTACAAACACAGTGAAGCCGTTGCCACAAGCTGCGCTGATAGGCTGGTAGTTATTTGTTTCGAGAAACATAAACCTGCCAGGGGAAACAAAGCTTTATATATTGTTGAAATACCCAATCAAATACTAGTAACAGAAGCTACTATTATTTTGGGTCATCTTTACTTGGTTAAACAATGATATTTTGTCTATTCACTTAATTTAAACATTTTTCGTAATAAATGCTATTGAACAGCTATTGTGAAGAACACATAAAAAAAATGAACAATGACATTTTGCCCCTTAATTATAGCATATATAACTATTGTATTTTATCTTTTACATAATCATGAAGCCACTTAAAATGACACATATTATCTGCATTTTGTCACCTGTGGGGGAAACTCTGGACCAGCTTGGGGTATTTTTTACCCTTGAGTCTCAGGAAGGTTGGCAAACCTAAGAAAAAAAACTGATTAAACCAAAGTTACAGACAAAATGCAGAGAGTGTAGGTAAGTTTCTGAACAACATGTCAAAAAGTTTAAATTACAACATAAAGCAGATATTGAAAACATCATCTGTTTTGTTTAACCACATACTCATACCCCACCCTCACCTTCATATAAGACCCCCATTCCTGTGTTTCTCCCCAAACCCTCAACTAAGACCCCTCCCCCCCCCCCCCCCCCAGTTTCTCCCCAAACCCTCATCTAAGACCCCCAGTTTCTCTCCAATTAAACCCTAGAAGAGACCCAGCCCTCACCTAAGGCTCCTACTCCTGCGTATCCCCATACATACACTCTGGTGGAACGTGCTGGTTCAGCAGAGGCATACTGATACACAATCTCCTTCTTCCTCTCCCTGTCGTACACTCTTGTCATCCACTTTGCCATAAAACGTTTCACTCCCCCTCCTGAGTGTGGCAGAAGAGGGTTCCCTAGTGAACATACTCCCTCACAGGCCACTCCAGCTAACAGGTTCCTGTGGCTCACTGAGTACCTGCTCTTCCAGCTGAGGCTCTTTGTGTGAGTTGACAGAGTGTGCAAGGGTTGAACTCGGTTCACAGTACTGCTGACCCCCTCATGGGGCCTCTTTAATAGCACAGTCTGCAGAGGCCTGTGTGGAGTGGTTATGTTTGTCTGTGTGCCCCTGTGAATTACTTGACAAGATGCACTAGTCCTGACATTGCTTAACTTCATGCTGTGATCTTGAGATCCAGGGGTTTGTGGAAGTTTGGTGTAATATGGCAGACTTGCTTCTGGAGACGACCCTATACGTTTAGCGTGGCATCGGTTACAAGTAAAGAATGGCGTGACAAGACAGTGTTCTGTTCTCATTGTGGACAAAAACCCTTTCTGAAATTGTAAAGGACACAAAATAAATTCCAAGACATATTTATCTATAATTTAAAAAGCTGAGTGATAAATTATATTCAATTAATATTCCTAGTTTCCAATAAAATAAGCCATTTCATATTTATATAGTGATGTCTTTGAAATTGAATTTTGTAAAAATAAATCCTGGTGTCTGTCAAGACATGTCTTATAACCAAAACTAGGAATATGAACCTTAAAACGAGTACAGAAGTGAGTAAGGCTTCGTTCACATGCAATGTCTATTTTCTATTCGCGCTATCTTATGATCACGGTCTGTGCACTGAATATCCCGCCGCGTAATTACTGGCAGCGCGAGCCAGTTACTTATAGTAACTTATAGTAACTGGCTCGCGCTGCCAGTAATTATGCGGCGGGATATTCAGTGCACAGACCGTGATCATAAGACATGCCGCAAATAGAAAATAGAATTTAGAAAATAGACATTGCATGTGAACGAAGCCTAAGCTCCCGTGAGTGAGTTGGGGGGGGGGGGGGGAGTGTAGTTGTTGTTTCATTGGACATATTGAGAAAACTGACTTTTGCCAATGACATACACATAGAGAGATTCTACGTGTTGTTATAGAGTTCACATTTTTGTTTTCCTTACCCTCCATATAAACCTCAGTATATTTGCATTTTGCCCTAAAGCATGATACGACGTGGGCGCAGCCATCTTTAAAATTACCCCTAGTCAACTGGTGAAATGTTTAATTTATAAAAATTGTAAATACTGCACCAAATGAGAAGTGTTTTTTAAAGTTATGGTTTATAAAACAATTTAAAATGACTTTTCGATATCTTTATGGGTACTACTTTCCAATACATATGGTTTTGAAAACATACTTCTTCCGTATATGGAAGACTATGGTAAGACAGGTACTTCCGGTTGTGAAACTCAACGCACCGCTTCGCATCATTCAAAAGTTTTCAAGCTTTTATAGCTTGCTGGAATCGTAAGTACATTATTTTATAATTTCATTAGTATTTCGGTAGCATAGTTATACTGCAATCGGGTATCTTGTCATCATGGTGTCTCTATTTTCCGTGGCGGGCAAGGTGTTACAGAGCTTAAACAAGACGACAGCTGATCAAAATTGGCGACAAGAGATAACAAGACACTTTTAATTCTTTTTATTCAACCCTCGTTAGTCTTGACCACTTCTGTCTTGGGATGAATTAGCACTTTTACGCCGATGAAAGTGTGACTTTGGTTCTACAAGACAAATACGTGTTTTTAAAATCTGAAAGAAAAAATGACTGCTGTTCGTTCTAGTAGTGTGTTTGTTTTGCCTTGTTGCATCAAGGGTTCATTTGATGTGCAGTTTTTAATCTGTGTGTAATAACTATAATTTGGCATTAGGCGACTGACTGTTGCAGTAGAATGCATTGATTATTCAACAATGTTTTATCATTGTCAAAACTGTGTACTGTATATTTGTTTTATCATAAAAATTATCCCGTATGTGCAGCACCCTTTACAAGGAAATAAAAAGTTAACTGTCAGTGGTGAATGAAGCATGACTTGGTCCATGAGGAAATACAAATAACCATTTATTTCCTTATCACATTTACAGTATAACTTTGTTCATGTAATTTTTTGACTTGAATACTGTGGAAGAAAATTAATGACTTTGAGTAGAAATAATGACTGAGACCTCAGTAATGCTGTATTAAGCCTCATCTCAGTATAAAAGCAAGGCAAAATAAGAGTATAGAGAAATACAGCAAAATGAAGTAGAGTGTGAATAAGATATTTTTATTTCAGCAATTTCGATAGAAAAATTATATTTACTATTTTTCTCATTTAAATAATTAGTTACAAGGAACTTTCTAGTAGGTTAATAATTTTTAGATTCATACCTTTTCCATTAATTGTTGAAAGTTTCAAACATCATTCTCCGAGTGCCACAACTCATTTGTTATGGACCTTAAAATAATTGATATAATTGATATATATATTACTGAATATCCCAAGAATTGATTTACCTATCCATATTCTTAACATCTTACAGGTATTATTATATCATTGTAAAACCCAAAAACTGACAGTATCAAGTAATTCAACATCATGGATAAACAATTTGTAAACAGCAGTTCCAATATTTCAGTCTAAACAATGGCTCGCGGACAGCAGAAAATCCAGTCCCAGCAGAAGAATGCGGAGAAGCAGGCCAAGCTGAAGAAGGCACAGTCTGGAGACCAAAAGAAGGCTGCTGCCAAAGCTCTGACATTCAAGTGCTCTGTGTGTATGGTAAGTACCGTCTCTCATCCCAGACATGCTGAAAACTTTTCAGACTGGCCGAACATTTGGATCGGAATCAAAATCATCTCAACTGAATGTCCTCCCAGACATGGAAATCTCAGAGCTCCCTCAACTTTTTTCAAATTACTTTACAGATAAGATCAAGAGCATTCGAAATGATCTCGTTTCTTATACTTCTGTAGAAATCTCAGAAACCCCAGTTACCTGAACTCATGCAGTATTGACTGAATTTTCACCTGTATCAGAAGAAGATGTTTTAGCATTAATGAAAAGCATGAATTCTAAATCTTCTGCCTTAGATCCTGTGCCAACACATATTATCAAAGAGTGCATTACTGTTCTGGCCCCAGTTATTTTAAAGATAGTGAATCTCTCTTTTACAACAGGCATCTTCCCATCCAACTGCAAAGCAGCAATTGTTAGACCCTTGTTAAAAAAACAAGGCCTGTGCAAACAAGTGTTTAAAAATTATCGACCAATATCAAACTTGCCCTTCTTAGGGAAGTTTCTTGAGAAAATGGCATGTATACAACTGAATAACTATCTAGCTCAAAACAGTCTATATGGCAAGTTTCAATCAGCTTATAGAGAAGGACATAGCACAGAAACAGCTCTCCTAAGGGTTCATAATGACATCATGCTTTCTTTAGACAAACAAAAAGATGTTATTTTAGCCCTTTTAGATCTGTCTGCTGCATTCGACACCATTGACCACAACATACTTCTGCACAGACTACAGTACCGATTTGGAGTAAAAGATTTAGCACTTAATTGGTTAACCTCATATCTAAAAGATCGAACACAAAAGGTGTCAATTGAGTCGTTGCTATCAGAGCCCACTATTTTAGAGTATGGTGTCCCTCAGGGGTCTGTGCTAGGTCCATTGCTCTTTTCATTGTATATGCTACCAGTAGAAGACATTATAGTTAAACATGGTCTCAACACTGTCCAGGGTTCTGCCGAGGCCGCGATTCTGCGAGATTCTCGCCAAAAAAATAAAATTCTCGCACAAAAATTACCAAAGATGCGAAAATTCTCGCATACAAACCGAATGAGGGTGCTATCATTGTTCTTGAGATGATAAAACACACATTGAGAGTGGCGTCTAAAATTGTTTATCTAAATAATCATCACCGGTATAAATTTCTTCGCATCGTCTGCTGCATTGACTTGTTAACACAGTGTCCTTAACGTCGTCATATTGCGACGATGTTTTACTGCATGTGTACCCTCGTAAGAGATCGTTTCAAGCAGCGTCGTCATTTGTTGTCGTAATATCAATAGTACCTCTTCATGACTACAGTCCAATCGGCAATCCTCGGGTGACTCCGCTGCACTCGGCCTAAAGTAGGTTAAGCGATTGAGCGGTTTTATTGGTTCTCTCACTCGCGGGACAGTCAACCAATGATAGACGGCGTGACAGTGATATTCAGCCTGGTGAAGCGTGGTTAAAATGGCGGCTTCCTCGCCGAAAGCGAAAGTTAAGAAACAGAGATCTATTTTAAGTTTTATGCCAAAGTCAGGTGAATTCGTCTCTCCGCCTGACAAGTCTGAGAAAAGGAAGAAACAAATTTCTGAAGATGCGACTCCAGATGAAACTGACAGTTCGTCGACGATAAAGGTATGGTCATTCCGTGGCGTTTTTATTTTACGTTTTGGAAGGACACTTGACACTTCGTTTGAAAATGTGAAAGAAAGTAAAAAAAAAACGGTAATAGGCCCATTTTTGATACGATTATTCCTCTATATGTGAGTATGAAAATTAAAAAAAAAAACGTTAAAAAATGACGGGTCCCGTTTCTGGTATGCTTATTCCTCCTATGTGAGTATGATAATATGAAAAAGAAGTTTAAAAAGTTAGGAGGCCTGTTTTTGATATGTTTATTCCTATCTCTCTATAATGTATATATATATATATATATATATATATGTGTGTGAGAATAAAAATTTGAAAAAAAGGAAATGTTTAACTTCAATGAAGAAGTAAGGAGACCTGTTTATTCCTCTGTATATATGTGTGAGAATACTAATTTGAAAAAAAAAATAGGGCCTCCTAATCAAGGATATTTTCATAGAATGCACTCAACCAAATGTGTGACCTATAAATTTTTTTTTACTTTAGCCTTTATTTTAAAAAGTAGTCAATATTGTGAAAACGATAAATCAAAGATAAAAATGTCCTTCACAAACACTAACACCCAAACACAATTTTTCCTGATAAAAGTGTTCATTAAGTCATGATTAATCATCAAAACCTAAAAATTCTTTTGGATTGTGGTGTCTGGTTCCAGAAATTATAAGTTTGTAAGTAGGAGAAATTTTAACTTTTTTTTTTTTTAATTTTAGGTCTGCAGACCAAATACCATCGAAGGGCCTGAAAGAAAGAAACCAACAGTAGTGCCACAGAAATTTCAACACGATTGGTTAAGAGATTATTCTTGGCTCTGATAATGAGGCAGATGCTATGGACAGTACAGATTAGCAGTGTATCATTGTTGGCACATAGCCTTAAAGTGAAAGTTTTTATAAAAAATCATTTGCAACTGTATATACATACAGTCTATGTAAAATCACTTTCAAAGTTGAATCAGTTCAGTTTGTGAACTTTAATAAAATACCAGTACAGACTAGCAGTGTATGTTTTTACGTAAAATATCATTTTTCCTGATCTCCCACTTTTTCTCAAAATCTCCCCAACTTTTTAGCTCAGAGGGGAGAATTCTCCCCCCTTTTTTGAGACCTTGGCAGAACCCTGACTGTCATTTTTGCTGATGACACTCAAATTTATGTCACAAGTGAAAGTAATCGCTCCATGGCTATCACCTCAATAGAAACTTGTCTAGTTGAGATCCGAAATTGGATGAAAACAAACATGCTAGCACTAAATGATGGAAAAACTGAACTAATATGGTTTACATCAAGGTCTAAGTCAGACAGGGGAAATGCAATGAAATCTGATATTTGTATCGGTGGTGTCAACATCAATCCATCTAGCTATGTGAAAGATTTAGGTGTCACCTTTGATCAGTATGCAACTATGGATAGACGGATCTCTGAAATTTGCAAATCGGCATCATACTCACTTTGGCGAATTAGTAAGATACGTGACTTACTGGACAAAACTTCAACTGAAAAACTAGTCCATGCTTTCATTACTTCTAAGCTTGATTATTGCAACAGTCTCTTATATGGTTTAGGCAAAAATCATCTGAACAAACTTCAATTAATTCAAAATTCTGCAGCTAGGCTGGTAACTAAAATGGGATGGAATAGCCGAGAGCATATATTACCTGTTTTGATGGAACTTCACTGGCTTCCAGTAAGAGAGAGAATTTTATTTAAAATTTTATGTGTCATTTTTAAAGCAGTCACTGAGAATAAACCACTTTATATCTCAGAACTTATGAAGCAACATCAGCATGGAAGAGTTACCAGGTCTTCAACTTTTAGTCATTTACTTTTAGAACACAGTGTCTTAGAGAAAAAAGCTGGTAAATTTTACGGTGAAAGGGCATTTATGATATATGCACCCAAAGTTTGGAACACTTTACCCTCTGAAATACGAGCAGCAGGTGACATAGATACTTTTAAAAAGCTTTTGAAAACTCATATTTTTAGAATAGCCTATCAGTAGCTATCATATAGTTAATTTTAGTTTTTAATAAGGTGTACTGTAATTTTATGATTAATTATTGTACCACCAGCGTAGGCGCTGGCGGTACACATGGTTTTAGTCCCGACCCGTATGTTCCGCCGGCTCCGCCGGCTCCTGCGGCTCCGCCGGCTCCTGCGGCTCCTGCGGCTCCGCCGCCAAGTCACCGTTACCGCTTCTCCTCCTAGACGGTAAGGGCCTCCATACCCATCTCTTGGATTTAGGTCACCTATAATCTCAACTCGTTCCACGTAAAATTTGGGCTTTGTCGGTATTGGGGTCTAGGTGTGGCACTCATTGCAATGCACCCTTGTCCAAAAATGGCAAAATTAAATGCTAATTATCTCCCCTACAGAAGGAATTATGGGAAATATTTCTACAGACAGCTTTCCAAAAGTCATATGTGTAGATTTCAAATATGCCCTTGGATTTGACCTTTGACCTTTATTTTAAGGTCAAACGGGCCAAAATTTTCAAAAAAACAAAATTTTTGCCGAAAAAAAAATTATTTGCGGTCTTATTCAGACACCACACAGACTTAACTAATAATATTAATGGAAAGTGTTACCCTTCAGGTCATCTTTCATCTCCGTGAATTTGGGGTCAATCGGTGCATTTTCACGGAAGTAGCGGCCATAAGATATCGAAACTGAAAACTGTCTCTAATTCGGGAACCGTTAATGCTAGACACCCATTCTTTTTTGCATTTTGTAGAGCATGTAAAGCCCAACACTGGAGGTGGTCTCCGTTTTTTTGTATTCCATACGGTTTTCGAGTTACGCTGTATCAAAAAGTACATATTGGTGGTGAAAGCAAAATGTGCAGTACGGTAATGGATAATAAATTTTGAACTCCGGAAAAATAAAACATAAGGCTTGGCAAAGCAGACAACTTGTGGTCCAAAATGAAATTATTTCATCAAATTTGAACATCTGGAACTTCAGAGCACCTCCCATTTCAAGAATTTTGACCAAAATGACCTTTTCTTTATTTTAATTAATTTTTTTTGTAGGAAATTTATGGCACATTATGGTAACTCCAAAATTATAACATTTAGTCCCTTATATCTCCAAAACTGGCAGAGATAGGTCCATAGTTACTATTGAAATTGAATAGGAAGTCATATACTGGCAATCTAAATGTGACCTTAAAATTGACCTTTGACCTACTTTTCACCATGAACTGAACTTTGCAAATTTTGCTTCCTTTTTATCTCCAAAACTGGCAGAGATAGGTCCATAGTTTCTATTGAACTTGAATAGGAAGTCATATACTGGCAATCTAAATGTGACCTTAAAATTGACCTTTGACCTACTTTTCACCATGAACTGAACTTTGCAAATTTTGCTTCCCTTTTATCTCCAAAACTGGCAGAGATAGGTCCATAGTTACTATTGAAGTTGAATAGGAAGTCATATACTGGCAATCTAAATGTGACCTTAAAATTGACCTTTGACCTACTTTTCACCATGAATTGAACTTTGCAAATTTTGCTTCCCTTTTATCTCCAAAACTGGCAGAGATAGGTCCATAGTTACTATTGAAGTTGAATAGGAAGTCATATACTGGCAATCTAAATGTGACCTTAAAATTGACCTTTGACCTACTTTTCACCATGAACTGAACTTTGCAAATTTTGCTTCCCTTTTATCTCCAAAACTGGCAGAGATAGGTCCATAGTTACTATTGAAGTTGAATAGGAAGTCATATACTGGCAATCTACATGTGACCTTAAAATTGACCTTTGACCTACTTTTCACCATGAACTGAACTTTGCAAATTTTGATTCCCTTTTATCTCCAAAACTGGCAGAGATAGGTCCATAGTTACTATTGAAGTTGAATAGGAAGTCATATACTGGCAATCCAAATGTGACCTTAAAATTGACCTTTGACCTACTTTTCACCAAGAACTGAACTTTGCAAATTTTGCTTCCCTTTTATCTCCAAAACTGGCAGAGATAGGTCCATAGTTACTATTGAAGTTGAATAGGAAGACATATACTGGCAATCTAAATGTGACCTTAAAATTGACCTTTGACCTACTTTTCACCATGAACTGAACTTTGCAAATTTTGCTTCCCTTTTATCTCCAAAACTGGCAGAGATAGGTCCATAGTCTCTATTGAACTTGAATAGGAAGTCATATACTGGCAATCTACATGTGACCTTAAAATTGACCTTTGACCTACTTTTCACCATGAACTGAACTTTGCAAATTTTGATTCCCTTTTATCTCCAAAACTGGCAGAGATAGGTCCATAGTCTCTATTGAAGTTGAATGGGAAGTCATATACTGGCAATCTTAAAGTGACCTTAAAATTGACCTTTGACCTACTTTTCACCATGAACTGAACTTTGCATAGTTTGCTTCCCCTTTATCTCCAAAACTGGCAGAGATAGGTCCATAGTTACTATTGAACGTGAATAGGAAGTCATATACTGGCAATCTAAGTGTGACCTTGAAATTGACCTTTGACCTACTTATTATCATGAACTGACATCTGCTAATTTCTTTCTCTTTTAACTCCAAACCTGGCAGAGATAGGCCCATAGTTACTATTGAACGTGAATAGGAAGTCATATACTGGCAATTTACTGTGACCTTGGAATTGACCTTTGACCTACCTTGCGATGAACTTAACTTTGATTGTACCATTTTTAGTAATATATATATTTTTTGCATATTTTGAAAATTCTTGTTGATTGCATTTTTACAGCTTGTCAAGCACAAGACTGGTGGCTGTGTTCCTTATTTTGTATATGTGGGGGTCTATATGAATGCGCTTGCTCCAGCTGGTGGTACAATATTCGGAGGCGGTATCGCCTCTCTGATCCTCTAGTTTTAAATGTTGTCACTTTAGGTTCTTATCATTTTAGAATATGAATAATTGGTTCTTTAAATTAGTTCTTAGTCCTTTAAAATTGTAATGTGTTCTTATATTAGTATCGTGTTATTTAGCTCTTTTAAGTGAATGTTGTAAGGCGCATTGAGATTTTTAATGGAATGCGCCATAGAAAAATAAATTATTATTATTATTATTATTATCGGCAGTAATGAAAAATTTGACGGACCAAATGGATTTTTGTCGGACCAAAAATCATTCTATTCGTTTGAGACAGAAACTACAAGTACGATTAGGGTAGTTTACTTTGTTTATGAATGTGATAGTTTTGAAATGGAAGGGAAAATTGCTTTGGGTTTCATATAATTTTATTAGTGAAGTATGTCGAATGATGACTGTAAATTCAAAATTGCGGCTCTTAAAACTCCTTTGGACTGACCACGTCCAATTTTTTACCGCCAGACAAATTTTCCCTTGTTGATCTCGGTCCCAGTTTTGTATGGACCAGACTGTGTGTATGTGGAACAACGCAACATTCACATGTTCAATAAACACTGAACTTTATTCAACACCTAACCATTATACTAATGCATCATGGGAACGGAACACAATGTCAGAGGTCACGGTCTCAACTAACACAATCATCAACAGTCATGACTGATCGGACCAACAGTTTCAGCATGTCTGTCACCTCCCCCACTCCTTGTTTACTGTGAAGACTTGATACTTAAGCAGTGTTTTTCAGTGTGTAATATTTTGAAAGCTTGTACAGAACTACTACAAGTATTTCACTGGAAATTGTACCAAACATTGTGTGTGATGTTGTGAAACTGTTATTATATCATTATTATTTGTTAAAATTTGAACTGTACTTGTTTTGTTATGGTGGTTTCCCATTGCCGTCAAAGTTATTTGATTTTCATGATAGAAAATTAAAGTAAAATGGCTCATTTTAAAGGACAGCACATCAAAATATTTTTCTGTTGCAATATCAATGTAATCGTATCCCCAGTTTACCACTTTCTCTCCTAGGCTCAGATGCCAGACCCAAAGACATACAAACAGCATTTTGAAAATAAACATCCGAAGGCCACTTTGCCAGATGAACTGAAGGAGGTGTAAAGTGAGGTATGGTAAGGTAGCTTAAATTATCACAAATTATGGAAAAACAATGTATAAATTCTATACAGCTTATTTATTCTCAAATTTTCAAGAGATGTTTAGCATAACGTAGTGTTTGATTACAACTTCCTTAAGCCCCCTTTACACTGGACGTCATATCTTCTGTGGCCCATAGTATGGCCTTGTTTGAGAGTAAAAAAATACTTAACGTGCTGACAACTAGCTGATCATTGAGCATTCATTCTGCAACCAAAGTGATGCTTGTGCCTCCTTTCTATGACCACAGCGATGCCAGTTTCATGGTCGCAGAAAGGAATCCATCCAGTGCAAAGGGGTTTCACCTCGTCCTACTGCAACCAGCATCATTGTAGTCATTGTTGAAACTGGTGTGGGAGAATATTGGGACAATTTCTTGTCTATTGATGAATCAGTGTGTGTTTACCTTCTAAAATGATCAAACAGACGCTTATTTGCTCCACGTTCTTATTGAAAAACTCTTGGCTAACTGTTGTATGTTTTTATTTCAGACGAGAAGCATGCCCATGGTTAAAAACCCTCCATTCTGGTTAGAGTAATAGAACAGGGAAGACAGCACTTCCACCAGTTTTATCATTGATGATGACAGGGATTTATTTGACACTTTTCACCGTTCAGGATAAACAGCTGGGATGTTATTGGACCCATCGACCAAGAGAAGGAATGAGTTACCAGTTGATATTGCCATAGAGATCGATTCTGTTGATTGCAAATATACGTACATAAAAAGAAGTACTAATCAGATATGGAGGAATTGACAGGGCAGAGACTTCGAAGCATTATCATAAGTCATTAGTTTTAGTTTCAAAACATTTGGTTCATGTCAGCCCCAGATAAAGAAAAGAAAAATTATCAGTTTTCTCTTTCATATATGATGTTTAATACTATTGACCTCAGACTGCTCTCTGCCTCATTTTCAAGGGACACGCATACTTGTCATTTAGCATCAGTAAGAGGCTGGGTGGAGGCTGACCTAGTTTCATATCAAACTCCTGCTGTCCATATACACCATTGCATTCTTCTCATATAATTATACACATCATCTTTTATAATACTGATCTCTTACAGGAGAAAAAGTTCTAATTATCACTTTTAAAATCATTCAGTTTGTCAAGTGTTATAACAGTGTTGACAGATTGCAACTGACCGTCTTGTTACTGTCATAATTACTAGATACTTCAGAATAGTTATTGGTTTTCACAACACGGTGCCAGTGTGCCATTAAAGAGTGTCTAATCATTATTTTGGAAATACCTTCAAAGAACTGAATCATTAAGCAATAGCCATGCAAGCCATGGTAGTTTATATATTAATGTATTATGTTGTTTCCATGCCAGCATAATGACATTACTTATGGCAGCAGAGGAGGGTTTCTAATTCTCCCTTTAAGTTATGAAATGATTTCATTGTATCACTGATATTACTGGGCAATATGGCCTCACGTGGACCAAGTCGCCTACACAGCCAGGGATTGGTTTCTTCATTATGTATTTTCTAGAAGTTAACAGCTAGTTGGAAGTAGGACTGCAAGTTTCATTATCCATAAAATTCACAATTATCCCCCATTGAAAATATAGTTATTAATGTAGGCCAGTTCCATGCACCATTAATGACAGGTTGAGGCATTCTGGCCATCTTTACCTTTTCCTAACAAGAAGTGAAATCTAAGATGGTTTTTAAATGTGTAAATTTCATACATTTACATTTGAGAAGAGTTCCATTCACAGAGGTACTACTTCAGACCACATGTTGGCTTAACTCACACCATCAGATAACAAGGTTTCATAGTGTTTTTCATGCGAGTCTTTAGTTGTAACGACAGCAAAGCTTCCTCCAGAGAACCCTCCATCCTTTGGACTGCCATTAGCCTCAAAAGACGGCCTACTTGTCTGAAGATGGCTGGACAGCTTCCAAAATTTTTGGGTTGGACTCCATGTAAATTGATGAACAAACTACAGTGTAACTTTTTGGACTCCCTTAAGTTGTAATCCAAATCCTGGGGAAATCCCTGATTGATAGAGTTTCAACCAATTGTTGATGTGAAGTAGTCCCTATGTGAAACAATTTTCAGATTCCATTTGTCATATGTCGGTTGGGGCTCTTGTACATTTCATTTCATGTGAAAGGTGAAATAAAGAGAAAACATTTTAAATGAGATGTTGTTTTGGTCATTAACAAAAATGATGGATAAACTTATTTAGAACAATATGAGATAAGCATTTTTAGGTTTTATTCTGTTAAATGATCACATGAAAATGCAAGTGTTTATGTTCCATGAAAAAGAAAATGAAACGACATAATTTGTTAATAACTTAAGTAACTGAATCTTATTATTACAGAGTCATTTGTGACAGTTTATGTCAATCAGGTGATCTCGTTCTTCTCGATCCACTGGCATTTGTGTCACCTGACAGTCATGTGATTTGTCACCTTGTCTGCTGCTGCTCCAGTGATGTTGACAATGAAAACGCAAGAGACTCCACTGAAAAACGCAAGAAAAAAAAATACTCAAATGACCATATTTTGAACATCAAAAACTGTCAGCAAATGATTGGATATTAGAAGAGAAAGAGGCAAAAATGGCATTTGCTGTCCATTCACATTTAAATGCGGATTCTGTTTTTGAGAAAGATATCAGGGAATGCAGGCAGCATCAACTTGTTTTAAACCAGGCCACCTAATGCATACACTACCTAATAAAATGTGGCTGGTAGATACCAACCTGTTACATATGCTGAAAATCAATAAATTTTATTAATATCCATAAAAAAAGCTAAACAAAACTTGATAAAGTATGACTGGTACTTACAGTGAGGGAAGGAGCCTCTCTTTATGACATTATTGAGGAAAGATGTTAAAAACTTCACACAGTTCTTGAATTCATCTTCAACGTGTTTCAAATACTTTTCACTGAAATGTCATAAGTTGGATGTCAAGAATATAATAATAATAATAATAAATAAATAGATACAAAGCTGTTACATATACATAAAATCATTAAATTACATTAAAATCCAAAATCTTACAATTCTCAAATAATATGGGCCTAAATTTTTTTATCACCTGATGTTATCAATCCCAGCATTCCACTTCTCTTGGAAACCAACTGCAATATTCAAGACCCGCGTCACTGTTTCCTTGATCATGGCTACTCGCTTGTGGAGCAGACAGCGCTCATGGATCTTACTGACGTAGTTATTGTGGATGTAAATCACCTGATCCAGATCCGTGGCGAGCTCGACCTCATTTTGAAACTCGAGCCCAGTACTGTGGAGAATCTAGGTTAGAGACAGAACAAAAATCATTAAAATCAATCGATATAAAAAATTATCAAACTGTGCCCATGTCAGAAATCGAACTGCACCAGAGAATGCAACATTGCTTTGAAATTCCAGTTAACGCATTAAAATGCACTTTAAACATAAAGTATGGAGGATATCACCTTCTCAATAATATCAAATTTTACTCAATTACCATATCTTTTTATTTAGGTGACAAAGGTTTTATCAAATGACATCACAGTCATCTCTTGAACAGGCTGATCATTTTTAAAAGAAAAAATTAGGCAGTAAAAACCAAACATCATTTTATTAAATGGGACCAATTTATTTAATAATAATCATAATAATAACAATGTCTATTCAGTCAATTTAAATTATGAAACATTTATACTAAGAATCTATCATAAGTTCTCAATACAAGTCAAAGGCACTACACATGAAAGTAAAGCTAAGATCCTAAGAATGAATATATTCACAGTGAAAATAAATGTAAGCTGTTCACAAAATGGATCTATTCAATCCTCAATCCTGGTCATAACGTACAAAATTAAATGTAAACTGCTCATAATATGAATCTATTCATTTCCTTGGCCAAACCTTACCCTAGTCATAATGTACTGATGTAAACTGTTCACAAAATGCATCAGTCGCAGCCTGAATATTTGCACCCTGTGAATCAAGTTGTATGGCACGGTCTTCTCTGCTCTCTCTTCTTCTTCATTGCTTTCTACTAAAGGATCTGATTTTTCTAGATCTGAAAGAATGTTTGGGGATCTCTTATTATCTTACATATTTACGCCCTCTCTCTCTCTTTCTCTCTCTTTGTGTGTTTGTGTGAACATGCATATGCAAACATGTACAAGTAGTGTGTGTTGGCATGAAATCTCTAAAGCTTCTGTGTGACATTACCTATTAATATTCTTACCATCAAATTTAAGACGATCCAAGCAAAATTTGGCACGCTTTATCTGCAGCAAGAACTGAAAAATCTTGTTGTAGATCTCCTGGCACTTTGTGTTAATAACCACATCCACTGGCCATGGTACCTGGAACACGGGACATAAACCAAATCAATTTTAGAATATTAATTAAAGAAAATACATAAAATAAAATAAAAATGAAAATAATGAAAAGAGGCATATCACCAAGTTTCATTCACAAACATAGTCTAGCACACTTGAAACCAAAGGCACTAATCATTTTAAATGTGATACAGGCTAACTATAAAGCTGCTGATGGAACAAGTGTTGTCCTGTCTGTTTGTATGTCTGTCTGCATCTTTCAGCGCCTTCCCTCCTCCCTCTCACTGTGTAACTGTCCATCTTTCTGCCCCCCCTCCCCCGTCTGTATCTTCCTGCCCCTTTGTGCGTGCGTGCATGTGTGTGTGTCTTTCCGCCCCCCTTTCCCACCTGCTCCCTACCTTGTAATGTAGAGTCAGTCCTTCCAGAGCCTGAATGGGGTGACGGTCACGTCCCTTTTCAGCTGTGGACTGGACACTCACAAATAACCTGAATAATAACAATATCTAAATATAATCTGTAGCAAAATAAAGTTAAAATGACATATGCCAGTTATAACTGTCCTCATTGGTTGCTAATGACCTAGTCTAAGTAAGCAGTTTACTGATTGGTTGAGAAATATCATGAGATCTCTTTAACAATTCATATGATTGGTGAATCTCCAATCACAGGCCTTTAAATGTCACATGACCTACATATCAAGCACGTGATTGGACTCGAGTCTTGACCTACTTGTCAGCCTCATGTGGGAAGTGTGCCTGAAGGGTGTCATGGAGAGCCACATTTAGGAAAGACATGTCCTGCCACTGTTCTTTATGTTGGAGCTGAAATTTAAGCCATCTCATTTTTGCAATTATTTATATATATATTTTAAAATCAAATTTGCTTTTACTTACAAACACATACTTTTTAACTTCACTTAACCAAATTTCAGAACTGTCAGAAAACCTCTCTCAAGAAATGCTCATATGATTAAATAAATATAAAGGAAGTATTTGCTGTATGTAAAATTAATGTAATCTCCAGTCAAAGTTTACCTTCACAAATATCTCTCTGTAGAAATCATACATGGTGTCACCTGCTTCCATCAGGAAAAATTTCTGAAATATTGTTTTTTAATGTTTTAGTTGAATTTAGTCACCTTGTTTTATTCTTATAAAATCATTTTCGAAATCCTGTATGATTGAGAGGGAGGGATAGTAAACATGTATGTACTTCTATCTACACTCTCAAGATACAGTAAATGTTAATAAACTTTTTCTATAAAAACATCCTTTTAAAGTTTAACAGCATAAAATTTCCCTTTGTACACAGTGTGTACATGTAGTATAACATACACTTATAGTCTCTATGTAGTGCAGCATTTTGTGGCCAGTTTTCGAGAATTTCAGTAAATTTGTTCACACTCTGTCTGTAGCATACATACCCTCATAGTCTCCATGTAGTGCAGCATTTTGTAGTCAGTTTTCAAGGTGTCCAGTAACTTTGTGCACACTCTGTTGTACTTCTGTGTGATGTGCGGGTACAAACAATGTCGTAGGACCACCTGGATTGGCTGCAATGTTTCTCCCTCTAACATGTCTGAAAAACTAAAGTATGTTTTTTTACATAACTGCTCCCTGTCTTCTGTAAAATAAGTGATTCAACATGTTAAATGGAATTCTTCAGTACTTGCCGATAATAAAGCTTTTAAATCAGTTTGTTTTCGTTTCCTTACGCTTTTCAAGATTGTTGCCAGTGCATCTTAGAAGACTAGTGTTTGGCCAAATATTTGCCATCTAAATTAAAAGCAGATTGATGCATACCGGTGTTTTCTGCCTCCTAAAAAGATGAAACTAAATAAAAAATCAAATGCAAAGGTTAAGGGCTCATTTCCAATGAAACTATCATCTATCGATCCAACTCTGCAGGGACTCTCGCAGAATGCAATCAGATTAAGAGATTCACACACCTCCTCCTGGAGTTAAGTAGAATACAACAAAGCTGTTGATTACATGAGTATGTTGGAAATAAGAGGAGGTGATCCGCTGAGTTGGATCGATGTAAGTAGATAAGTAGACCGATAGTTTCACTGGGAACGAGCCCCAAGATTTACTGGTAGACAATTGCAATCTTACTTGTATTGTTCCATGTCTGTTTCCACCACATCCCCTGCTGTCAACCTGAATATCCCAGCAAAGTTGACCCTCAGCAAGGGATCATTGGTACCCTTCACCAGCATCTGTTGAGAAACACGGGCAGTGATGATCAGGGTGTTATGATTCTGTGGGCTCTGCTCCATAGGCTTGGAAGGCACATCTTGATGGCCAAGAAAATCTCGTAAGTTTTCCACAAAGGTGTCATAGAGCGGCTTGGGGTGTGAACCTTATAAAATAACAATGATGAATTAAATATTACAATAATACAGGAGAGTGCAATGAGAGATATTTATTTGAACAATCACTTAAAATATGTATAAGTCTTTGTTGGCTCTCAAGATTGTCAGCAAACAATATATAATATATATTATGCCATATTTAAACTCTAAACTCTTGATAAACAGAAAATTTATTTTGTCACTCAAATATTGCATAAGGCATCCCATAGATGTTTTAAAACTTTTATCAATTTTGAACATGACAGAGATCAAAAGCTCTTTTATCACTTGTAAACTAAGCAAAAACTGATCACTTGAAATATTTCGGCATGCTATCAGCCAGCTTCTTCAGTCTCGCAGAGACACATACTGGGGGGAGGTGGGTACTGAAATTGAGACTGATAAAGATGGATAACAGTGCTCACCCTGCCCACCTTCTACTACATCAAGCAGTCTCCCAAGGTTCTGAAACATCTCCATGGACTTCCCTGCGAAGATCACATGATTCAAGACAGGCCGCAGAAATGTGGGAGCCCAACTGGACTTCCTGTATGTCTGCTCATCACTCTGGGTAGTCCCCTCTTGGTTACTAGTGAACCCTGGTGTGATGTCCTCACTGCTTGAACTGCCCTCTACAGTTGGACTGCAATGTAGACTGAATGCTGTCTCCCAGAATTTTTCGTCCAGGGCTTTTACATTATCATTTCTATAAAAGAAAAATAATCAGCAATTTATCAATACAAAGTAATGAAAAATGGTTAAAAATATATTAATAAATAAATGAAAGCTTTATGGAGTTCTGCTGAGCTACAACAAATAACAATAATTTCTCCAGAGTGTTACATATACCTAAGGACTACTTATGAAATATTGGAGGATAACAAATATTGGCTATGCATTCACCTTTGAATAATGAATTCTTTGACAGGATCTGTGAGATTCCCATGTGTTATCCACCCATCTATGATGTCTATGTAAGGCTTGGCTGTCTGTATCCACAGTGGTAACAACAATGACACCTGCAAAAATATCATGAAATATGGTCAACAAAAGCTCCCAAAAAGTCAATAATAATAATAAATAATTGTATTCATTTTAATACAAAATTTATTAACACTCATGTAAACAAACATGTTTTTGTACACACACACACAAACAATATACAAAGAAAAGTACACTTTCTCTCTCTTAAGTTGGCACAAGCACCCATATAAATTCACACATACTCACAAGCACACACATACATACTCTCACATGCATGCATGCAAACACACACACACAAACACATCTGCACTTACTGTCAGAACCCCATCCTCTCCAGTGGAGTCATATTCACATATGGTATCATACAGAGTGCTGAGGAGGTGAGAGGCTTGTTCTGAGTGGCTCCCTCTACAGTTGACAATACCCTCTTGGTGTACTCTGTGCAGGACCTCCAGCTCGTGGAATCTAGGTCGAAGGTCATGGGTCAAGGTCAGCAAGGTCATGGTCTCCTCTGGAAATATGTCATAACACAGATTTTATAAGTTTTCAAAGATCTTGGCAACCAACATCTCATATCTCAATACAAGAATTAAGAGGGGTATATGTAAATGGAACAATTAATGTGGCAAATATATAATAATAATCAACAGTTCATTTTAAACATGCAATAACATGGTATACTGTTATGGCATGGTTAATGTGATGACAGTATAAAAATCCTTATACCTCTAAAATATTCTTTTTAGCACTGAACACAACTAAATTCATCATGTACGAAAAAGTAATAAAAATAAAATTTAAATAAAATAAAATTACATAAAATAAAATGAAACTAGGAGCTAAAAGGATTATCACACCCACTGCCCACAGTGGTGGTACAAATAAAATAAATCTCCTACCCTGTGCCATGGCTTGTTTCTCCAATATAGTCATCTGTTTTTTCAAGTTTTGTAAATAGGTGGCAGTAGTGGTGGCATAGGCCTGGTGAGTTTGACTGACAGCCGCCGCACTGTTGTCATGGTAACTATTCATGAGCACCGCCTCCACAAACTGCTGCAGTTGATAAACTATGTTCCCATATGTTGCTGTTCTCCTCAGAAAAGTGAGCAAACTATCCTAGAAGGTCAATTTATAAGTGAAAGAAATTGGTGTAAATTGTTTTTTACCAGCAACGTTCAATTAACAGTCACATTGACTTGAAACACAAGCTGGTGGCTAGAAAAAGTTCAGGAAAAAAACTTACCTGTGTTAAGTGAGAAAATTTAAGACCATCTCTGACAGCAAACTTTCCATCCCGGTCCAGAGTAAAGATGTAAGATTCAGGGACACCAGAAAGCAACCTTCAAAAAGAAAGAATAAACCCGTCAGAATGACAAGTAGGTGTGGTTTCTGAAGGGGAGGCCAAGTACCTTAACAGACTCCAAAACAGTAACAAAAAAAAAAAAAAAAAAACTGTAAAAATATGGCATGGGTCCATGGGGTTGCCAGCAATGATCTCGATCTTAAAAGACATTTTTGGCTCCCAATTGTCAAAAAAATCTCAGTACTGAGGTAGAATTTTTTTGTGTATGTGTGTGTGTGTGGGAGGGGGGGGGGGGGTGCTCTCACCATAGTGTCTCCCTGATGGCCTGTGTCTCTGTCACTAGAGTTGACCCCCTGTCATTGTAGAACAGGTTGCTGGATCTGAGGTGGATTTCCCTGCAAAAACATCAAAATATGAAATTTAAGTCAAAACTGGTAGCATGCTATGGCAATTGCTTATTAAGTTCAAACAGGCTTTTTTATTCAATTTAAACATCAAAATATAAGCCAAAACTGGTGGTCTACTTTGGTAATTTCTCCCCCCGTTTGAGCATTCCCTATTGCAGTATTTGTCAACATGATGTTCTGTTAGTGATATCATTAAGAGAATCTTAAGGTACATTCACACTTGGAAGTGCTCTTCCTGAGACACTTACACTGGGGGAAACTTGACAAAAATAAATATTAGAATAATTGAAGTGTTTGCCCTAATACTGAAGTATACCTTTTGGAAGTATCCAGCCTTAAACCACAACTATCTTTAGTATTTCAAAAATATCAGTAAGTTCAATATATTACTAAGCTGTTTTCCATCTTAAAAATAAACACCTACTCTACAGAGGTACAAATTAAAATATCACATCAACTACAATTCACATCACCACCTACATCTCTCTAGAAAAACTTGCTGAATACTGGAAACTATGAACAGAGTGGTCGCTGCCACCCCTCCAGTACTGAACCACCACATTTCTGGTCAGCCACGACTGCCCCGTGTCCACTATGGCCAAAGTCGACCTGGACGGATCTTCCTCAACTGTGATACCAGAGTCGTCTAGGGCCACCACGGCCTCTCTCTGGCCTACATGTGGTTGCCTGTCTTCTTCTTCTTCCTCATCTTCAGACCACACCTTGATATATATATATATATATATATATATATATATATATATATATATATATATATATATATATATATATATATATATATATATATATATGAGTGAATTAGTTAATGAATGAGTAAATAAATAGAATGAATGAATAAATAAATAATGGAATGGATGAATGAATGAATAAATGACTGAATGAATAAATAAATAAAAACATAACAAACATCTGCTATAATGGCTTGACATCTTCTGTTTGTCTCTGCAAATGACTGGACAGGAAATCTGAAGTGTGACCTTGATTTTGTTTTTAAGTCACGTGAGCAGGCTCTTATTTGAATCATTCTCTGCTAAACTGCTTATCTTGGAACATTAATAGTACTGAAGTCAGTAAGGGGTCATCCATTGGGAGAGGGGGGATTACTGTCCTCTGTATGCTTTTGAAAAATAAAAGAAATGATGATCTAAATTGATGTCAAAGGTCATCATTTTATCTCTTCACATTGTGCACTGTGAAAGGGGGGGGGGGCTGGAAAAATCTTCCATCTGACTTGTTAAAATTATGATAAAAATGGATGACCCCTTTAAGTTAAGGAGACTGAATTCATACCGGAGACTCTGGGTAAGGCCCATCAGGCTCTAGTCCCTCCATCAGGTAGGCACCCCAGTCAAAGACCTCCACCTCCTCTGGAACACAATGATACATACATCAATCTGACTTCTTTTCACTAGAGGAAATTTCCATGCAAAATATTCATGATAACGAGTAATGTCAAATAATCATTTGTGGTAAAAATAGCAGCAATCTAACTTCATTTATCATGGTATATATGTAGACAGTACTTAACCTGGCTCATATGATAACTCACTCTTTGTTCCCAGTGTGTTAGATGTGACAGTGTGTCACTGTGTACCTCCTCTTTCCAATTCTCCTGATATGTGAAATGTGTTATTGTTATGTCTATTGCATCAGATGTGACACTGTGTCACAACTAACACAACTGATGTTTCACTTACCCTGTACCTCCTCTTTCTGACCTTCCTCATATGTAGACCGTGTTGGAGCATCAGCCAGAGTCAAAAGTAATGACAGCAAGGCATAATGGGTGTCTGTCTAAAAAAAAAATGGCAGAGACAAACTAGTAAGTAGGTAAACCAAATTTATTTTTAAAAAAATCACCCAATTCAACAAGCTTTTTGAAGACTTTGAAAAAGCATCTACAGGTTTAACGGACTATTTTCTAGGATATATATATAATTAATCACTTTTGACCAAACTAAGACCCTTATTTTCTACAATTAATTTCTACTTGTGCAATTTGAAGGTACACGTAACTTGAAGTATTTTCAAATTTCATTTAAATTTAGTCTCTTTTCAGCTCAGGTCATGTATTCAATGAAAATAGGACTTCCAGAGATGTTTCACCTACTTTTCCTTCTGTTTTGCCCTCAAACACTGGACTGGTCAGGAAACTGTCTGTGAGACTGTTGAACTTCTCAGCCTCCACATGATTAGAGTGGATTCTCAACTTTTCATGAATGCTGTGAAAAGATTTTTTTAAAAATAATTTTCATTTAGCGATAAATAGGACAGAGAATGATAATGTGGTAATAGTAAGGCTATTACTAATTCATTCTTTGTCAACACAAACTAAAATTTTCAGTCCAGTTTGAGATAACAATGTCATAACTTGTGAAAGTAAATAAACAACCAGTAACCCTCATTACAAATACCAGTAAAAGACTTTAATTTCTGTTTGGACCAAAAGATCTTTAAATTCTGATGGCCCACTCAAATGGCCTTGTAGGCTGAAGTGTTTGTAATATTTACTTTAGTAAGTTTTAATATAAACACGTACCCCTTTAGTGCTCTGGATACTTTATGGCTGTCCACTGCCAGGAACCTGTGATACTTGAAGTTGGACAGAGCAAACTGGAGACACAGGGCATAATTTTCTTCTCCTTGCTGAAATATAGTTTTTTTTTTTTTGTTTATTTATCTATTTATTTATTTATTTACTTGTTGCATGCCATTAGTATGTGGTCTGTGATGTTTACCACCAAATGATCAGTAAATTTATTATGAAGCAGACTATTTCAGTGTGCCATGGTGCTTTGATAAAACAAGGACAAACTGAGAACCTTGAACAAGATCAAGTTGATGTCTTGAATTGATCATACTTAAGTCTCAAGCTTCCATTTTTAAAAATCACGAACAATCTCTTCGATGTCCCACTAACGAATTGTTCCTTAAAATTTTAAGTACCTTAAATATCAATATACACATTCAAACAATACTTTATCACTTATGGCTTTCAACTTTTGCGGTTCCGACTCAGTGACAGTTTCTGCCCCCGCCCCCCCCCCTCCCTCCCCCCCCCCCTTCTCCGACAAAATATAAACAAAAATCAAGAAACAATTCCTAAACTTTATCACTTTGGGTGTGCTATGAATTTATCGTGGTAAGACAAAAATAAGCAACCGTGTTGTTCTTGCTGTGCATCTCACCTCAAAGCCGGCTATGGCGTTGATCAATTTTCCAGTTTCTTTTTCAACTTTTACCCACCGCGCCATTTTCATATGTTTTCATGTCGCTAGAGGGCAGCTGTGATGTGTAAGTCCCGACATTTTGCAATTCAAATCTATATTAAATTAACATAACATGTAAAGAGCACAATAAGTAAAATTTTATTAATGAAAAATATTAAGATTATCAAATTTATCATTATTACTTTTTTCATATTTATATAGATTTGCATAACACTATTTGTTGCGGAGAAGCAGTCGCTGTTTCGGCCATATTGAAATTTATGTAAGCAAAGTTTTAAAAGATGGGAACTCTAGCGAAGATTACACCTGCTTTTCGTTGCGCTCTCGGTAAGTCACGGCATAAAAAATTTCAGGAATAATGAAAAGAGAACAATCTCTACATAAAATACTAAGATGCGGAGCAGACATTTCAACATTTTGAGGAAATGTTAGCTGCAAGTAACTTGCACCAAAAAGGCGAAATTTACGTTCGCAAGACCAAGTAAGAAAAGAGATCTGTTAGATGACATTTGATATTTTGAGGCCCTATGATTCAGGACTGATGTCTTAGACAACTACCATAACATTACAATTTCACTAGAGAGACGACACTGACTAATTTACAATCCAACTTTTCACATTGTGAACATTAAGTTTCTTCCACCCAGTAATCTGTTTCTAGACATCTGGAAGTTATTTTGTCTTGTTTTTGTTTTCAGTTCCAAAGTCTTGCCTACCCTCTCTCTCAGCTGTAAGGCACAATACAACTGCCACCAAGAAGGAGGAAAAGGTAGAGTTATGTGAAAAGTTACATAATATTCTGCCCATATGAAAAGGAATTATTTCAAAACACTAGTCTTCCTTAGCATGAGTTGATGAAGTAATTCACTGAGTAAATATACTTTTTTCAGACAGTCTTTGGACCCTTGAAGGATGAAGACAGAATATTTACCAATTTATATGGTCGCCATGACTTTAAACTGAAGGGAGCATTGCAGAGGGTAGGTGTATCATAGGACAACTTCATGTAGCCTTTGACATAGTAACAGTTACAAAGTCTTAAAAGCAAGGTTTTCCCCAGAGAGTCACCCAGCAGTCATTCGGATGGCCACACTTGCCTCAAAAGATGACCAGATGGCTTAAGGAATTTTTAGAAAAAGATGGGGTGGGAACCTGACTTGCCTGGTTTAGTCTCCTTGTAAATTGGTGACAAAATTACAGCTTTACTTATTGGACTCCCTGTACTGGAAATTCTGAGGACACCCCTGCTTAAAAGACTCCATGCTGAATTAGCTCAAGTAAATTGTCACTGTTGTAGCTAGCTTTAATTGGTTGTAGTAAATACTGTAGTAATTCACATATTTCCCAACCCACACTGAGGTATTGTAGTCTGAGCACTTATAAATATTGAAATTTGTTAAACACTAAAGAGTTCCTTTTTCAGATTTTAAAGATTATCACTTGTAGTTTTAAAAACAGCAATTTAATTTTTTTTCCTGAGATTGTTTATGGATCATATCTTTTTGTACTCTCTGGGCATTTTTTTGTAGTTGGAAAAATTGATTTAATTATATTGAATTTCATTCTCTGAGTGCTGCAGTCTCTCTGGTTGTAGGGTGACTGGTATAAGACCAAAGAGATCCTGTTGAAGGGACACGAGTGGATTCTGAAGGAGATCGTAACGTCAGGTCTCCGTGGCAGAGGTGGTGCAGGTTTCCCAACTGGGATGAAATGGGGATTTATGAATAAACCAGATGATGGGAGGTGAGCTTTATAGAGACCAATGTACATTTTAAAAGTATTAATGATATAGAGTGTGTTGATTTCTAAGAAACTTAAAACCAGGACCTCTCATTCTAAACATTTGATTAAAAACTTTAATTTTGTTTTCTTGTTGCTCATCAAACTAATAAAAATATTCTGATTTGAACCAATCTTAAATGGCAAAATTATTGGTAATTTTTTGCTTTTTCTGAAACAATCTGGTACTGATAGCACTCAGTATTGAGTGACTGTGTTATAAAAGAATGTCCGCTTGCACTACCGCTGGACTCCTTCGTTCTAAGTACCACACAACATTCATAACTTCAGGCCAAAATACCTAGTTGTAAATGCAGATGAGGGGGAACCTGGCACATGTAAAGACAGAGAAATTATGAGACATGACCCGCACAAGCTCGTTGAGGGTTGCCTGGTCGCAGGTCGGTCTATGATGGCACGCGCGGCGTACATTTATATACGTGGAGAGTTCTACAATGAGGCATGTGTGCTTCAGCAGGCAGTCAAAGAGGTATGGTGGCTTTTGGATTGATTGTGACTTAACCTTATATACCTAAGTGCACTACTGTATATATAGAACATAATGAGATGTATTCAATTTAAAAATTATACCAGATGTATGATGTGGATTTAACTTAAAGGGATAATAACTCTTCATATGAGATCTATATTTCACAATAAAAACATTGTGAATAACTCATAGAAATATAATATATTCTGTTTTACCACAAAACCGGCAGTTATAGCTATTACTCTGATATCTGAGCTTGTCTTTAGACGACGTAACCTCCATTGATAGCTATACTCTGTTAAAATCTCTTAAGAGATTTTAACAAAAAACCAAACTTTTTAGAAAAAAACCAGGGACTAACTTTGAATGTAAAAATGGATTCATTAACCATTGGCAGGGATGCTAGTCTTCCGGTTTTTACCGGAATTCCGTTTTTTTGCGTCCTGTTATAAAATTTTCTGGTACTATATTTTGTTCCGGAATTCTCGTTTTTAACGTGGTCGCGGACTGGACGAACGATGCGTCAGAGGAACGTCGCATTTCAACCATTGCGACAGAGCTGCGTTTCAACACAATATCTAGTCACAACCGTAGCACGTGATTTATTTATGGCGCTTGATTGGTTGGAAATGTAGGCTTTAATGTCGGCACCCATGTGGAAAGTTTTGACACCGCGTGCGCGGAATTTTGAACTAAACCAAACTAAATGGATTTCGCGGAGAGGGGAACAGACGATATTAGAAACATCGACATTACTGTCAAAAATAGATTTAGTTGGAGTTGGCTGGAGGAAAAGGACAATAATGACGATTTTTTTTCTACCTATGTTCGGAAGCGAAAGTCCCCCGGAGAAGCTTGGTGTGTATGGTGCAACGACGTGATCCGGTACGGAAGCAGTGGTAAAAAAGCTCTGAAAAACCATGCTAAAACAACTAAGCATGCCAAAGCACGTAGTTGTGTAAAGGGGGCCCAAAAGTTACCATCTCTATTTAGTTTCAATGCGGGCTTAGCCAGCGGTGCTGGTGGTGGCAGTACTAGTACTGCGGGGCCTAGTGGCAGCGAAAGCAGACCTAGCGGTGACAGTGAAATTAACAGATAATGTGGTGATTGAGGCAACTGCCAAAGTGTTGGGGTGTAAACTACACATAGTGACCAGTTCTGCAGAGGGGTCAGAAACAGATGTTTTAGAAACTTTGATTAATGAGACTGCAGTTGGAGCCCCACTGTTGCTTGGGCATTACCACGAAAGCCATTACCAATCTTTGAAAATGATAAATGAAAGGGATTAACATTTAGTGACTATCATTATCATGCTGGTGATTATCAAGCTTACGTGAGGGATCATTACAGTCTACTGTGGGTGGTAGGTGTTTATGTACTGATGGCACTTCCATCTTGTCAATGTCAAGATTATCCTTGGAAACAACTGTTGAAAATTACCATGAAGTTGTGATGACATATATTGCAATATATTTATTAAATAAAATTTGAAATATAGTAATTGTTTCATAATCAATTTGTACCCCCCCCCCCCCCCCCCCCCCCCCCAGTCTTTGCCAAAAAAAAGTTCAGGTTTTCTTTCCGGACCCCACTAGCATCCCTGCATTGGTAAGTATGAGAAAATTGTTGTTCACTCCAGGAAAATTCATTTTTTGGCCGAAACGAAGAGTTATTATCACTTTAATAACAAATGCATGTTATACCTGATGTAATTTTTAGTATTGAATATGGAAAGACATTTCATTCATTTGATGTGTTATTCCAGGCGTATGATGCTGGTTTAATTGGCAAGAATGCCTGTGGTTCGGGTTACGACTTTGATGTCTACGTGTTCAGAGGAGCAGGAGCCTATATATGTGGTGAAGAAACGGTGAGTACTGCTGTCTGGGTTATATAATTATGTGGTGAAGAGACCAATAACACTACTGTCTCGTTTTGCTTAGTAAACTTATCTGACAATGAGTTCACAGGTCCAGGTCATTTTTGGTCTTAAAATGTTAACATGAAAGGTTACATACTGAGATCTTAGCTTCAAGGTAAACATTGAATTGGCTAAGCAAAAAAACTTGCTAGCAGTTCATGGGCGTGCGTACTCATGCACACACAAATGCACACATGCAGGAGAGAGAGAGAGAGAGAGAGATAAAACTATGTTCACATATTACCTTACTCTGATATTTCAGGCCCTGATTGAGTCTCTAGAAGGTAAACAAGGCAAGCCGCGGCTGAAGCCCCCATTTCCAGCAGACATTGGAGTATTTGGATGTCCTACCACAGTGTCTAATGTGGAAACAGTGGCAGTAGCTCCTGTAAGTACTTGGTGCCTAGCAGAGGTGGGGTTTACATTGAAGTTAGGTTGACCCATCTTAAGTTAGTAATTTGTGGCAGTAGCTCCTGTAAGCACTTGCTGTTAGAATTGCTGTCTAGCACTAATTGAGTTCACATTTGAAGTTAGGTTTACTTATATTGGTACCACTAAAGGCAGTGATTCCCATAAGTTCTTTTTGTCCAGCAGAGGTGGAGTTTACATTGAAGTTAGGTTGACCTATCTTAAGTTAGTAATTTGTGGCAGTAGCTCCAGTAAGTACTTGTTATTTAGCAGAGGTGGAGTTTCTTAACATTGAAGTTAGGTTTACTTATCTTGATACCACAAGAGGCAGTGACTCACTTAAGTATTTGTTGTCTAGCAGAGGTGGAGTTAACATTGAAGTTAGATTGACCCATTTTGGTACTACTAGAGGCAGTGACTCCCGTTAAATATTTTTTGTTTAGCAGAGGTGCAGTTAACATTGAAGTTAGGTAGACTTATCTTGGTACTACTAAAGGTACTACTAAGGTCTTAATAGCTAGCAGCATGAAGTTGTGTTTACATTGAATATTATTTGTCATGTTCCAGACCATATGTCGCAGAGGAGGAGACTGGTTTGCTAGCTTTGGTAGAGAAAGAAACAGAGGAACTAAGGTGAGTTGAAAATGTAAATTAATGCGTATTTATGAAAATGTAAATAAATGTAAATTTATGAAAATGTAAATTTATGTAATTTATATAACAATTATAGGATTCTGAAAGAGCAGAAGCCTTGAGAAACTTCTTTTAGCATTACATTTAAGAAGTAGATAAGTTTTATCGTCACGTTTGCCTCCCTTCTGTTGATTTTTAAATTAAAATAATTTTCAAGTATTGATGCATTTTTTCATAAGATAGCGTGTGATACCAGACCTTTTCAACTTGACATTTTGCAGGCATTTAACATGGCATTATCATAGCATCAGGACATAATTTGAACTCAAAACAAAAAACAAATTTAAAGCAAATTCTAACTCTGCTTCCTATTTCACAGTGACTTTATTACATGTTCTCTGTTGCAGTTGTTCAACATCTCTGGTCAGGTGAACAACCCGTGTACAGTGGAGGAAGAGATGTCCATTTCGCTGAGAGAGCTGATAGACAGACATGCCGGGGGCGTCATCGGGGGCTGGGACAATTTACTGGGGGTCATCCCCGGGGGGTCCTCTACGCCGGTCATACCTAAAAGGTGGGTGCTGCCATTTTTGACATTTTCTGAAATTTTGGAAGTGTTTCTATTTTATTTTATTTTTTGTGTGAAAACTGAAATAAAGGACATGATTATCAAGTTACTGGTCGCTATGAACATTGTAACTGTTATTACAATGTTTTGGTTAGGAGGTGATGATGGTATAGTTATTGTAATGTTTCAATGAAGAAATGGTAATGTTACTGTTATTGTAGTGTTTCAGTGTTGATGTTAGTTTCATTGTAATGTTAAGGTATTTGTGAAGAGGTAATGTTATTGTTATTGCAATGTTACAGTATATATGAAGGGGTAATGATGTTACTGTAATTGTAATGTTTCAGTGTATGTGAAGAGGTGATGATGGACTTTGATGACTTAGTACGTGCACAGACATCTTTGGGAACAGCTGCTGTCATCGTCATGAACAAAGACGCTGATGTAATCAGATGTATATCTAGGCTTATGGATTTCTATCACCACGAGAGTTGTGGACAGGTAAGGCTGCAGAACGGTAATAACTCTTGGATTTCAAACTGATAAGTAAATGGACTTCTGTCACCACAGGAGATGTGGACAGGTAAGGTTGCAGTACGGTAATTACTCTTGGATTTCAAGCACTTTAAATTAAGTAAAGGCATTTTCACCACCTAAAGCAGTGAATGGAATCTTATAACCATCAGAGTTGTGGCCATTTATGTTCGTTTGCTGTATGGTAATTATTCAAAAACCATGCACACATAACCAGCTGATGGAATTAAACAATGTAGTAGTTTGAAAAGTTTGGCCTTCGTGATAATTCCTTTGATTTGCACGAACATGTGTTAATCCTTGAAAATGATTTTGAGGGGAAAAGTGCCTTAAAGAAAATTATTTTGAAATAATAAGAATTAAATGTGAATATGTTTTATGATAGCAAGTGGCCTTCTTGTATTTCAGTGTACCCCCTGTAGAGAAGGTGTTGGCTGGATGGCGAAAATTTTACACAGGTTTGGTAAGTTATCCACGCTGTATAAGCTTATCATAAACATTGCTCTCTCTCTCTCTCACTTACAGACACACACACAATAACAAAACAAATGAGAAAACATCCTATTTAGGAAACAGTTACCAAATAGTGTTGGGCCGCTGTCAAATGGAATTCTCTTGTGCATGGGGAGACCCATATTGAGGATAATCACTAGACCTGATGTGAACAACTCCCATTAGATCTCACTTTCAATGCTTTCCACTCTGCCACTTATGTGAATGTCTGTGATTTGTATAGGGTGTTTCACATTTGTTTCACATAAGTCGGTAACATCAAATGCTAGTTTCCTGTTAATTTAGTGTTTGACAAATTAAAACAGAATAACAGTAAGGATTTTCAGTTATAACTCTCTTCTTAAAACTAAGAGGACCATCTTATTCTGCCCATTATGTTAGCCGTCAAATTGAAGCATTATTTCATCCCATTGCAGTGAAGGGAAATGCCAGACCTGACGAGATCGACATGTTGTATGAGATCAGCAAACAGATAGAAGGTCACACAATCTGTGCACTGGGAGACGGTGCTGCCTGGCCTGCACAGGTAAATCCTTCTCCAAATGATATTTTTACGTACAGACACAGATCTATGTCCAGATTATGTAATACTACTTTGTGCAATATCATTTTAAACTTAAAGTCTGTACACATGACAGCATTTTAAACTTAGTCTGTACACGTGACAGCTTTGCTGCATTTTTACAAGTTACAGTGAAGTAGAGTTTACAAGGTTCATGGATGGGTTTTTATGAAATGTTTGGTAAAGGTGTGGAGGTCCTCGTATTGCATGCACTGCTCCTAAACCTTGAAACACAAAAATTAAGGAGGGGTGTTGCCTAAAGGAGGAAGCTTCTTGTTTCAAAGAATCAGTTTTGTTTCAACGTTATTGAGATTTCCCTATGATTTTTCAGCTGAAGGTTTGAAAACATTTACCAAAGAACAGGAGTTGTAAATGCCAACAGCTCATGTTCCCTCCATAGACACAATTAAACCCAGTCAAATTTTTCTCATAATTTTAAAGCTTGAACAGGTACTTTTGATCTTAGGTTGAACAGGCTGTGGCTTGGGGTAAAAGTAAAAGACTTGCAGCCAATCTCAATTCTTGTCTTTATTTCAGGGTTTTGTTGTGTCACTTCAGAATCTCATTTCTTGTCTTTATTTCAGGGTTTGGTGCGCCACTTCAGGCCTCAGCTGGAGGAACGCATGGCTCAGTACCACGCAGGGCAGGAAGAGAAACAGGCTGCCATGTTGTATCCTCACGCTTAAAACATGGCTTAAGACTTGACTTTTGTTTAATGTAACAAATTGTAAAAAAATATGAACTGGTTTTACTTGGATGTTCTCGTCCAGTGGACATGACTGAACTCAGTCTTGTACGATGTTTTGTGAAAGGAAGACGGAAGACACAGGACGAATTGCTTGCTAGCATTTATGAATACCCAGGGAGGTAGATGGTTTTGGGTACACTGATGTCATCATACATAGACTAAGGAATGTGATAAGGATCATGTTCACATATGCCATTAAAACTACAGAATGACAGGTGTTGTGTGACACTGATATGAGCAAACTTGCCCATGAGGCATGTGTGGACGAAATCTTCAAAGTGGAATTTCGTGGAATTTTGACATTTGGAAATTCTCCATGCAAAACATTTTGTTACTCAAATTTAAATCATGCAGCAGTGTGTTTATTGGCTGCAAAGGAAAACATTTGAAATTTTGTTTTATTTATTTGCATACCTTGATTGAGGCCATAAGAAAATAATTCTTCTTGGAAATGCACGTAATATTTTGACCATAACAGCAAAAGCAGCACATATTTCATGAAGTGGACACTCAGTCTTAACTTTGTCTTCTGGAAGGTTCAATTTTGTGTTGAAATAAAAGTTACAATGTAAATAATGGAAAGTCTTGTTACTGTGTCATTGGTTTAAAACCTTGACATTTTTCTTACCAACCTGAACTTCATATTGAAGAAAAATCTACAAATTATTATGCATTCACATTTAATATTTATTTAAATCAAGAACAGAAGTTGGTAAACAAATGAGTTTAATGTCATTGTAATGACGCAAAAAAAAAAAAAATAATAATAATAATAATAAAAATAAATAAATGAATAAAGAAAAAAATAATAAATAAAACAAAAATAATAACCAGAAAAATCATCAGTTAACAATTAAAATTATAATAATAAGTAACCATCAGTTATCATTTTAACATAATACTATCCTAAACAAATTGTTTACAAAAACTTAGAGGCATAAATCTTCTACATATCAAAATAAATGTTTTTGATTGCCAAGCATTGGATACTTCAAATATTTTAAATGACAAATATCTTAAATGTTGAAACTCCCATTAGTTGTAACAAATTGAAAACTCAATATTCTGCAATGATTATGCCAGGTAATATCTGAAAAATATCAAAAACATTCTAAAAAGGAAAAATAAAATAGAGCAGCCTATGAAATGTAATGACAAATAATTTATAAATAAAAGCTTAATGATAAACGGAGACAATTACTGTCGAGAAATAAATATTGTTCTTGTCGTTTCTGTGAGCTTATATTGCACTCATTCCATTTGATCTATTACAGTAAACTATGATTGTGTAATACTCTCCCCTTAATTACTCTGATTGTAAGTACCAGTAGCTAATTGGAATCCCTTTCAACATTATAACATAAGAAATAAATAGACCATGTAAGAAGAAAATTAAGTAATACTAAATATATGGAAAACACACTATCTCCATATTTCAAATGATCTCTTCTATTAGAACGAGCATAGACCACCATCACGTTGTTCATTGCAGTAAGTATTTGTTCCTAGCAATAAAGAGATTAAATAAAATATATCGAAAAAAAAAAAAAGAAAAGAAAGAAAAAAAACTCAGCAACAAAAGTGTTTGGCTTACTCTTCAAGCCAAAACTACTTTCATTACAAAAAAATTTTTCTTCTCACTTCTCTTGGTCCATGTAAGATACATCTAGTGTAAAGAATGCCAGTTTCACTAGAAAATTCTTGCCCCTTTTACAAAAATTGCACATAAAGACAAAAAAAAATGTCTTCAGACATAAATCTTAGGGCTAGTGTGGAATACAAAATACAAAGATTGCTGGTAAGTACTTAACAATGGTTGTAAGAATGGCATATTGTTCAGGGGCGGATTTAGGGCGTCTTCAGGGTCTTCCAGAAGACAGTCAGATTTTTAATTTTACATTGACAGGTATCTATTTTTTTTCTGTCGGAAGACAGTCAAAAATGGAGGATGAATCAACAAAGATAATTTGGAAGACTGTCAGAAAATAACTCTGGATCCACCGCTGTTGTTGTATTGAAAGTCTTCTGTCCTCACTCTACTACGGTTAAAAATGTCACTTAAAAATTTATTCATATTTTAAAATGCACGAATCCCGCACAGCCATATTAGGTGACACAGTTTCCGAACTAATCAACGGGCACATTTTCAAGTTTGATGAAGTTTTCAAAAAGATAGATTAAATCTTCAAATTTTTACCCTAAACATGGAAGCAGTGTGAAAGGGAGAAATTAACCCAGTGAACCTGCAGTAAGAATACTCCATGTTGTTCACTATACCTCATGCTCAAACATAACAGACAGCAAAACATAATAGCTATTAATGCAAGTTACCTCAGTGACAATTACAAACACCCCCTCTCCCTTCATAGTTATTAACATAAAGCCAATTCAATTGACCTACCTCAAATTAAAATAGCATTAGACAAAGCTGACTAGAAAAGCTTCAATAATATGACATTGTATGTGCCAGCTTGCATATGTTTGACTAGAAAAGCTTCAATAATATGCACATGTATGTGCCAGCTTGCATATGTTTGACTAGAAATACTTCAATAATATATGTATGTGCCATGCATATGTTTGACTAGAAAAGCTTCAATAATATGCACATGTATGTGCCAGCTTACATATGTTTGACTAGAAATACTTCAATAATATATGTATGTGCCATGCATATGTTTGACTAGAAAAGCTTCAATAATATGTATGTGCCAGTTTGCATATGTTTATGTGCGTGCACGCATTGACACATATTTTGTTCCAAATCACCATTGCATAATAAAATGCGGCAGCAGCAGCTGTATCTTAATTGTAGTCAAAATATCAAGCCTGTCCAGCAAGAGCCTGCATCAGATACAGACATTATATTAGTTTATATTAATTGCTAGTGCAAGCATGCACAGTAGGTTTTATGTATATTTATAACTGACATCAACATATCAGATTTACATGCTTTCAGTTATCCTAGAATAATGTGCTTCACAAATGCTGGATGCTTTTGGTGGCCTATGCTATTGCTATCCAGTGTTCAAAAATTATGGCTGCAATACTTAGGGTAATTGTCAAGAGGATGACAATTTTATCCAGTGGATAATGTTATCCAGTATTGATCAAACTGGGCCTAGGTTCTGTGTCCCCAGTGGCCCAAAGCAACAGAAGCCACAATGTTTTTGGCACAGATGACCTTTAATGTGCTGCAATAAGTCTTTGGCCCATAACTGATGTGGGGGGAGCTTCCAATCCCATGGCCAATGGCTCCTGCCAAGAAGGAAGGTCACCTCCCCCACCATGCTCCTGTAACTCATCCTCTACATCTTGGTAGCTAACTTCTAGTTCATCTGCCAGGTGCTCAAGTGTAGAATCTCTAAATGCATCTCTCAGGTATTTAATTGGTTCTTTTTTAGGACTAATGGCAAGGAGTACTTGAAACAAATTTCTACAGGCACCTTGTGGATTTTCCCTAGCATTGCTTTTAAGCTTTGCTATCTCCTCTCCTGTCATTATATTAAACTGAGACAGGTAATCTAAAACTCGTCCAAAATTAATAATAAGGTCCTCAGCAAAGTCAATCATATTCTCCCTCAGTTTCTTGTACTCCATTTCACTCATAAGTCCCTCCTAGAAGAAAAATATAATAAGCCATATTTTCAACTTATATCCCTTCAAACCTTGATGTTGTGTACAAGTAAACAAATAACAGATGACAAAACACTTAATTATCCCAAACAGCCAATTCACTTTCTCATACGATTGCTTCAGATCCAAAACAGCCAATTCACTTTCTCATACAATTGCTTCAGATCCAAAACAGCCAATTCACTTTCTCATACAATTGCTTCAGATCCAAAACAGCCAATTCACTTTCTCATACAATTGCTTCAAATCCAAAACAGCCAATTCACTTTCTCATACAATTGCTTCAGAATCTATCTTTTGCTTTCACTTGGGATATGAAGAGATGAACAACTTGGCTGAGGGATAAAATGAAGATACTGCAGAGAGAGAAAATACTTAAAATAAGGAATAAATTGTTAAAATTACTGAAATCAAAACATATATTGTCATTTTAAAATATAATAGACATTACTTAATTTGACCAAATAATCAATTACCTTGACTTTATCAATCAAATCTTGTGGAATGTCCTGCTCTCCCTCTGCATGGGCTTCTTTTAACCTTAACAGCACATTGATGAAAGATGCAATACAACCCTCAACCTGAGACAACAAATAATCCACAACATCCAGAGGGCATGAATTTTCATCTGAAATACCATACATCTTCTTCACTTGGTCCCATACATCTCTTTGAGTAAGTGCCTCCTTTAGTTGTTTTATCACATCTGAAGGGACATGCTTACGGAATGAATTTGTCACATCTTCCTTTTTCATATGTGGCATGGATTCCTTGTCTGTGCTATAAAGGTTGTTAACCTGATAATTGACTGTAATATTTGTGTTGCCTGTATTAGGGAGGATCTGTCCTACAATCCCTTGCATTACTGTAGGCAACCCACCTAACTGATTACCCCCATGAGCCTGGTTGTGAGGCACTGAGTTTTCCACTGTTGTAATGGCATAAGGGTCAGTAACACCACTGTCTTGATCCCCAGCAGCCATGTGGACCCGCTGTGGGGGTAAAGGTGGAGACTCGTGAACTGATTTCCTACTAGTTTCACAGCTGACATCACCTTGCTGTTCCCAATCAGTGACTGGTCCCTGTGGTAGTCCACGATGATGGGATTGTCCTTGTTGGGGATACCATTGATTTGGTCCAGTTGGCCTATGATATACTGTCTGAGACTGGAAGTTGCCTTGTCGAAACCTCTGGTTGCCAAAGTAAGGTTGTAGTGTTGGTAGATTTTGTTGGAATTGGCCTTGTGCAACCATCTCCCCTGCTGTCTGAGACTGGAAGTCATCCTGCTGGTTGCCAATATTGGGTTGAAATCCTGGCTGAAACTGTTGGTATTGGCCTTGCGGGTTATAAAACTGGTTTGGTATTGATTGGAAGTGGTTGCCACCATGCCTCTGCATCTCACCACCTGGCAATATTGGGGCAGGCCTTACACTTTCCAGACCACCAGAATAACTAGTAAAATTATAATTGTCCATAGTGGGGCCAATCTGAAAAAAAATCATAAGCAGTAATAATTACACAAGTAGCAGTAGTAATGGCTAACATATTATGGGAGGGTCCAACCATTCTGATTCTATTAATTTTAATTGATTAAAATCAACAAAACACTGGTTATTGAAGAGAGCAACACTACCTATTACATCATGAATTGCAGGCCCGTAGCCAACAATTTCAAAAGGGGGGTTCGTTTTCTGAAAAAGTGGACCTTTTTCCATAAAAACTTCATGTACCTAGATCAAATTTTACTCAGAGTGGACCTTTTTCCAGCAAAAGGGGCGGTAGTTTCGAACCCCCCCCCCCCCCCCCCCCCCCGCCCCCCGGCTACGGGCCTGAATTGGTACTATAACATTATTCAAAGAAAATAACATCCCAAGGAGAATATGATAATGCATTATCACATTTGGATAACTCAAGTAGTTTCCTCTAACAAACTTACTGGTAACGACCAGTGGATTTCAAGCTCAGTGGATGTAATACATTTTATATCCTCTTCCTGATCTTTTCCTTCCTGTTTTACATATATTTTACTAACAAACACATTGAGACTTTCTTCTTTCTTCTTAGGGCAAAGGGAAAATGTTATGTTTTCTTCATTGTTCTCACACAACCTTATATAGTTCATAACCTGAAATGTAAAAGTGATTTTTCTTCACAGACTTTTCAATATAATAACTCTATATATATATCTTTATTTTTCTTCCATATTCTTAAAACTAATAAGGTATTTTCACCAATCTGCCATGATCATCACTTTATAAGTTCATGCTGGAACAAAACGGCCTCCTTGTCTTTATTGTTTATATCTAAATTTCACAAGAATATAACTCATTAAATATCAACCTTTTGCGGAGAATCTTCATGCATCTTCCATTTTTTCTCAAAACCCTCCAACAAAAGACTGACATCATAGGACTTTTTTTCTTCATCACTGCTCTCACTGTACCCACAAGTGAAGAATTTGAATTTCTTTTTTGCATCTAGCATTTCCATTTGCAAATCTTCCCTGGCTTCTGCTGTGACATTCTGAAACAAAAAAGTAAGTTTACCCAAGTGTCTGAAAGAACCATAAACCATAACCAATTTCCACAAATGACAACAAATGAAATTACGTTCCAAAAAAGGCCATTAGTAATAACTTTTATTAAATAAATCACAAAACATACCAACTTATCACAAACAAGACAGCAAAGTTAACAAGTGTACAGACATATAGCAGAAAAAAGCTTTACAATTACAGTGCATAAAATATGTTATTGTCAGGTAAAATTTAAGATAACTAGAGGATCAGAGAGGCGATACCGCCTCCGAATATTGTACCACCAGCTGGAGCAAGCGCATTCGTATAGACCCCCACATACACAAAATAAGGGACACAGCCACCAGTTTTGTGCTTGACAAGCTGTAAAAATGCAATCAACAAGAATTTTTAAACTATTGCAAAAAAATATATGGTACAATCAAATTTTAGTTCTTCGTAAGGTAGGTCAAGGGTCAATTTCAAGGTCACAGTAAATTGCCAGTATATGACTTCCTATTCAAGTTCAAGAGTAACTATGGACCTATCTCTGTCAAGTTTGAAGTTAAAAGAGAAAGAAATTAGCAGAGTTCAGTTCATGATAAAAAGTAGGTCAAAAGTCAATTTCAAGGTCACACTTAGATTGCCAGTATAGGACTTCCTATTCAAGTTCAATAGTAACTATGGACCTATCTCTGCCAGTTTTGGAGATAAAAGGGAAGCAAAATTTGCAAAATTCAGTTCATGATAAAAAGTAGGTCAAAAGTCAATTTCAAGGTCACACTTAGATTGCCAGTATATGACTTCCTATTCAAGTTCAAGAGTAACTATGGACCTATCTCTGTCAAGTTTGAAGTTAAAAGAGAAAGAAATTAGCAGAGTTCAGTTCATGATAAAAAGTAGGTCAAAAGTCAATTTCAAGGTCACACTTAGATTGCCAGTATAGGACTTCCTATTCAAGTTCAATAGTAACTATGGACCTATCTCTGCCAGTTTTGGAGATAAAAGGGAAGCAAAATTTGCAAAATTCAGTTCATGGTGAAAAGTAGGTCAAAGGTCAATTTCAAGGTCACATTTAGATTGCCAGTATATGACTTTCTATTCAAGTTCAATAGTAATTATGGACCTATCTCTGCCAGTTTTGGAGATAAAAGGAAAGCAAAATTTGCAAAGTTCAGTTTATGGTGAAAAGTAGGTCAAAGGTCAATTTTAAGGTCACATTTAGATTGCCAGTATATGACTTCCTATTCAAGTTCAATAGTAACTATGGACCTATCTCTGCCAGTTTTGGAGATAAAAGGAAAGCAAAATTTGCAAAGTTCAGTTCATGGTGTAAAGTGGGTCAAAGGTCAATTTTAAGGTCACACTTAGATTGCCAGTATATGACTTCCTATTCAAGTTCAATAGTAACTATGGACCTATCTCTGCCAGTTTTGGAGATAAAAGGAAAGCAAAATTTGCAAAGTTCAGTTCATGGTGTAAAGTAGGTCAAAGGTCAATTTCAAGGTCACAGTAAGATTGCCAGTATATGACTTCCTATTCAAATTCAATAGTAACTACGGACCTATCTCTGCCAGTTTTGGAGATATAAGGGACTAAATGTTATAATTTTGGAGTTACCATAATGTGCCTTAAATTTTGTACAGAAAAAATTAATTAAAATAAAGAAAATGTCATTTTGGTCAACATTCTTGAAATAAGAGGTGCTCTGAAGTTTCAGAAGTTCAAATTTGATGAAATAATGTCATTTTTGAACACAAGTTGTCTGCTTTGCCCAGCCTTATGTTTTATTTTTCCAGAGTTCAAAATTTATTATCCATTACCGTACTGCACATTTTGCTTTTACCACCAATATGTACTTTTTGATACAGCGTAACTCGAAAACCGTATGGAATACAAAAAAACCGAGACCACCTCCAGTGTTGGGCTTTACATGCTCTACAAAATGGAAAACAGAATGGGTCTCTAGCATTAACGGTTCCCGAATTAGAGACAGTTTTCAGTTTCGGTATCTTATGGCCGCTACTCCCGTGAAAATGCACCGATTGACCCCAAATTCATGGAGATGAAAGATGACCTGAAGGGTAACACTTTCCAATAATATTATTGGTTAAGTCTGTGTAGTGTCTGAATAGCAGGGCAAAAAATTTTTTTTCCGTAA
This sequence comes from Lingula anatina, assembly GCF_051362555.1. Classification (NCBI taxonomy): domain Eukaryota; kingdom Metazoa; phylum Brachiopoda; class Lingulata; order Lingulida; family Lingulidae; genus Lingula; species Lingula anatina. The sequence continues at coordinate 10,831,496 of NC_141774.1, read as the reverse complement.
AAAATTTCTTTTTTTTGAATATTTTGGCCCATTTGACCTTGAAGTAAAGGTCAAAGGTCAAATCCGAGGGTATATTTGAAATCTACACATATGGCTTTTGGAAAGCCGTCTATAGAAATTTTTCCCGTAACTCCTTCCGTAGGGTAGATAATTAGCATTTAATTTTGCCATTTTTAGACAAGGGTGCATTGCAATGAGTGCCACACCCAGACCCCAATACCGACAAAGCCCAAATTTTACGTGGAACGAGTTGAGATTATAGGTGACCTAAATCCATGAGATGGGTACAGGGGCCCTTACCGTCTAGGAGGAGAAGCGGTAACGGTAACATGGCGGCGGAGCCGGCGGAGCCAACGGAGCCGGCGGAACGGACCGGACGGGACCGAAACCATGTGTACCGCCAGCGCTAACGCTGGTGGTACAATAATGCATATTGTTTTTCATGTATCGTGATTTTTTTTTCTTTGATGATTAAGGTGCATGTCAGTTATCCATTTACTGCATTGCCAGTAGAAAAGGCACAATGACAACAACAGGTAAAGGTAATGGCCAGTACATTGTACACATATGCTATAACACGTTGTGTCTGTATGTCTGTACAAAAAAACTCTTTTGGAAAAAATGGGAGTTTTACCTTTATTTCATCTGGGGTGTCATTTACACAGTACACCTTCAGTTTCAGCAGGGTGACATGTTGAGGCTTAAATGACCCAAACACCAAAGCACAAAGGCGTTTACTGTCACATGACAAAGTGTGTTTGCAAAACTGTTGCATCATCATGATACACTTGGTATTTGTCAACACAACAGAATCACTGCTCAATACTTTCCATCGGCAGGTTTCATGTAAATGAGTTTGAGACTGCCATATGTAAAACGGATTGCTCATTCTGATGTCCCGAGTCAAATTTTCGGGACAGCTCCTTCCCATCTTTCTGTGGCGTGTGCCTGATATGCAGTGATAAAATGACAGGAAAACTGGTTTTCTGAATGTCAGGCCATGTGGGCCACAGACAACAACTGGACTTGCTCTAGTCTGGCACGATGGCAACGGCAGCATGTCTTCTTCTCTCCAACTAATACCAATGAACATTTCTGTTGTTTCAGCCAGGGCTCCCGGAGGCACTAAGAGGAATACTCCAACTTCTTTCAGATCAACATGTCCACCTTCTGGAGTGATGGAGAACCTCCTCAAATATGTATCTTTCAGCACATCTATCTGCTTATTGCTTTCTGAGGCATCGGCTGTCATCTGGGGCGATGCCAAGGATTCTGGCATTCTTTTCTCTTGTGGGACAACGCTTAGTCTGTTGCCTGCAACATTTCAAAAAAATTTAATCATATATATATATATCTATCTATCTATATATATGGCAGAGTTGGAAATAACTGCCCGTCCCAATGTCCTTGATGGTCTAATTTCATGAAGGACGGGTAAAAATAATTTGGAGACTGTCCTGTGGTCGGGCCGCACTTTGAAGTCATCAGTAGATCTGAGCGTGAAAGAATTAGACCCCAAACCAGCAATAACTCAGTTTTGCACTGGGGCAAGAAGAAGACCAACTTTCATGGAAAGATGCAAGCCCAAATCTGCTGTTGATTATTGTTGATGTGGAGCAGGGTAAAAGGAAGGCACTAGTGTTCAAGTGAGCAGCCATCAAAATCTGTTGACTCTGACAACGAGTCAGATTTTTCAGACATGGAAGAGAGAATCTGGTGGAGATGATTAAAGGAATTCATTTAGCAAAAATCTCATCAGTAAATGCAGGATTTTTTAATTAACATTTTGAAGAGTTAAAACAATCCAAACAGAATAACTTGACCTTTGGTCAAGTGAGGTTTTCATATACCAGGACAGGCACTGTGACTTGCAGTTGACATTCACCAATTTTATTCACCAAACTGATACTGTTTTACTTGCAGTTGCTACTGCTTACCATGCCAATGATTTGATAGTTTTGAATTTTAATGCTCCTTTCATGAAAATGATGTAGATACTTCAGTTAAAATGCTTGTTCTTCGGTACTGACTGTATTGACTATTGTGCATTTTGTTTCTGTCAAATGGTTTTGCTATAATTTTGTTTTAATAGATATTTGGTAAGGTGCATATATATATTTATTATTATTATTTTTAATTTACTTATTCATTTTTTGTTTTTTTATTTTTATTTATTTATTTATTTATTTATTTATTTATTTATTTATTTATTTTTTGGAATCCATGATGTATGGGTGGGGGGACAGACCATAACTGAATATAAAAATAAATTTGATTCTTTCGTATCAAGACAGCACTGGTATTATGACTTTTATTTATGAAGTTTGAAAGAAAACAACATTAAAAATGTCTTGAATTATTAAATTTAGTCATACATGCACTGTATTATCATAGTTCTGTCGATTTTATGAGGACAGGCTGGTTTATGGTAGGACAGGTAACTTTCAAGAGTAACCTGTCCTGCTGTCTGGTTGAATTTTAGGAGGAGTTTCCAACCCTGTATATGGAATTTATGGAATCATTTTTAGCAAAAAAATATTTTCCTGTCAAATTGTATCTGTACAAAATCTGCAAAATGCAACAAAACAACAGTTAAAGCATGAAGAACATTTAAAGTAATTTAAGTAAAAGGAAAATTCAGTTCAGTTCTTGTATACGACACTCCACATGTGTCACATAAAGACAGGATTCCACCATGTATAATTACAGTTACTGCACCTGTTTGTATGTCAATCCACTGAATTTCTTCATCCCCAATGGGTGTACTGTCCTCCTCTTCCTCACTCTCTTCCTTGAAACCACTCTCATCATAAAAACCATCATCCTGGTAAAATGTTCCCACATCAAGTTGTCTTTGCATCCTGGGTGCTAAATTTTTGTAGAACTCAGTACCTAAAAGCATTCATATGAAAAATTGTGTATGAATTACTTTTTCTGCAGGTAGGATCTCTTTCTCTGTGTCTATATTGAGAAATATTTGATATGCAAATTATCAAATCAAGTCACCAGTAGGGCTTCTTCAGTTACTTTCTTTTGTATGAGTCCAATACAAGGAAATTTTGCTAACAAGACATATCAAGTGCATTAGGAATGTAAAAGGAGTATGGGGAAATCAAAAGCTCAAACACTTTATTCAATTATCTCTATCTCTATTTTGTTTTAATTATGATGACAGGGGGCATAATTCTCCAAATCTCTTGGTAACTAGTTAGGAAAGAAAAATTCTGATACCTCACAACAGTTTTATCTCTCTATTCAATTAAACATATATGTTAATTCACTTTAATTTTCCATTATAATTTAAGTATAAAATGTCTACTTGCTTTTTATTCCACCTCGCAAAAAATCTTCAGCATTGACAACAGCATTCTGATCATTGTAATGCTGTAACAGCCTATTCCACACGGGATGACAACCTAACAAATTCTTGTTTCCTATAACGGAAAAGTGTATATTATGTCTTTAATTTTACAGTGTGTCTTTTCTAAATCATTTTTTTAAACTATCAATCCTACATTAATGGCACTCGTATGAGGAAATTTTTCAATTTGAACAAAACTGGCAAACAATATTTTGAAAGAATGCTTGAATAGTAATTTTTAAATACATAAACAAAAATATTTTTGACATGTATAATTTTGTGCATAAAATTGCATCAATACAACAATTTCAGCAAGCTTTTCTTAACATGCATGCACTTCTTTAAAAAGTTACCTTGAACATTTTGGAATAAGATGACAATTACTCATAAACTCACTATCTAACCTAAATTAGGATCTATTTTTTGACAAAATTTATTACAAAAATTGTTACCAATGATGATCAGTCCTTTGCGGGCTCTTGTAAGTGCGACATTAATTTGATGTTCATCTGTTATAAAGCCCAAGCTCTTTCGGCACCATCCCTGTGTTGGATTTTTGATTATCTGGTACTGGGGCAAGGAACGCACTGTAGTAAATATCACAATGTCCCACTCTCCTCCTGCAAAATGACAAAACTTCTCTTGAAACTGTTTAAAGTTATACTATGTATGTTTGAATTTTTCTCAGTGTCAGCTTATCTTTGTCTACATTATTCATTTGGTGGGTAAATCCCATATAGAAAACCTTTAAGGCATGGAAAGGGAATATTGCCTACTAAGAAGGTACCACCAGCCACATTTGAACTTACAAGTGGGACATGCTTACAACATTCATTCTACACTAGACCTATTAAGTTGTAGTGACAAACATTTCGAGTCAAACCTAACTAGGTTTAGGACAGGTCATAAGTTGGATAACACACTTAAAATTCTATGCCTCTCTTTGCTCAAGTACAACACAACTTGCTGGAAGGCAGTGCTTTTGTCTATAGCAGACATCCGGAAAACTTTTCAGAATGGCCCGACATTTGGACCGGCAGTAATGAAAAATTTGCCGGACTGAAAATCACCTTATTTGTTTGAAACGGAGACTACAATTAGGTAGCTTACTTTGTTTGTGAATGTGGTCAGTTTGAAATGGAAGGGAAAAATGCTTTGGGCTTTATATAATTTAATTAGTGAAGTATGTCGAATGATGACTGTAAATTCAAAATGGTGGCTGTGAAAACTCTTACTGGTTGTATGGGCCCACCATTTCCAATTTTTAACAGGCCGTACAAATTTTACCGGTCATGACCAATCAGACTGACGGTTTCAGCATGTCTGCTATAGTCTCCTTTCCAAGTAAAGTTAGTTTTCTTGCAATAGTTTACTTTAAAAAAAATGTGAACAATCACACTCTTAACCCCTTATCTGGATTATCTCAAAGCCACATTTTAGTTTCCTATCTAAAAATTAATGTGGCCATAGGGAACATTCCCAGACCCTCTCATACTAACTGTGGATCAATCTATCTCCAAGGGGATTCTTGCTAAATTGCATCAACTTTAACAGCTAAGATGTCTGTCATGCCTACTGAAGCTGCTAGGGGGTAATTAATTATCGTTTAGCAGCTTCAGACATCTAAGCAGCTTTAACTAAAAACAATTTAATGAGAAATCCCCTGGAGAGATGGATTGATCTTGTTAGATTGATCTAGGTATGGGAACCCAGTTATATACATTATATGCAATTCATGGCGAGTTCATTGCTATACCTTACACTTATCACATACATTGTACATAACTAATGGTGAGCTTCCAGCTATACCTTACTGTTATCACACATATAATACCTAACTCATGGTGAGCTTAAAGCAATACCATACTGTTATCATAGACATTGTATGTAACTCACTGCTTGAGAGAGCATGCCAGACAATTGAGCTGATTACACTGTCTGCACTTCAGCCAGAATCCCCACAAAGTTGAATTGATCCTGCTGGTACAATGTCTGAATCAGAATACTCCCTTACTGTTGTCATATACATCACATGTATGGTAATGACTTGATCTTTTCAATAGAGGAAAATTGTGAATTTTACAGATGCTGTATTTTTTACAGGGGCGTTTTTAGGTCATCTTCTGGGCTTTCCAGAAAACGGTCAGATTTTCAAGTTTACATTGACAAGTATCTAATTTTTTCTGTCGGAATATGGTCAAAAATGAAGAATTAAGCAACAAAGATCATTTGGAAGACTATCAGAAAATATCTCTGAATCCGCCCCTGTTTTGTCAAAATTTCTTAAAATTAGAGCATTCCTATTGAGTCGTTGCAACAAAATTGCAATTGCCCATTGAAAAGATGGAGTCATTACTGTTCCTCATGGTGAGCTTAAAGTTATACCTTCAGTTATCAAAGACATCATATGTAACTCATCAATGTCATCATCACAATACATACCCTGACTTTGAACCACTGTGCTGACATTCACTCCACGGCCAAACTCGTCACTAAGAACTTCCTGCACACGAGACACCTGAGCTCTGTACTGGGACAATACTATCACCCTCTTCTTTGATATATTGAACCCTTTCACAAATGTTCTGTATAATCTGACCTTAGAAATAGAGCAAGCCATATAAAAACAAATTACTATACCATTTGAATTTTGTTTAAAAACAAGAAAATGACTGAAATACAAAAAGTTATGCAAGTATTCAAAAAGTGCTTGCACAAATTTCAAAAGACTGAACATCTTATTTAGTTACTGTATCAATAATAGGCATGTCTGTCTTTAAGCCTTAGCTTTCTATTACAATTTGACTGACAAACATATTAATTTATCTTTTGTTTTAAACTAAGTGAAAAGCTAGTTCAAGGAATTTTTTTCATCGACAGTGTATTTTTGGTGAACATTTTTTTCTACAAGCCTAATGAAGTCTGAAATAAAATTTACCACATGCTCAAGTTCTTCCTCATTTCTTTTCGACTGTTCTCCGCCATCTGGGGTTTCAACAACTAAAGTCTCTTCCTTCCCCTCCACATGGCAAAACCTGTACCTTTTGCTTCCTTGCCAGACATATCTGCCAAGACTCTTTTCTTCATCTTCATACATTTCCTGACTATGTCCAGTCTTTAACTTTCCAGAATAAAACTCTTGAGAAGGAAACTCAACTATGTCTCTATGCTGAAAAAATACATATATGAAATAACTCAAATCTGCAGCTTAAATACATTTTTTAACATTCTTCTACTGCAAAAAATAAACAAATAAATAAATAAATAAATAAATAAAAAAATAAATATAAATTCATTAACAGATAAGCCAACTCATTTTAGTGATGTTATAAAGTTGCTTGATAGATTTTATGTAAATACAGATATATGTAAGATGGGCTTCTCTCAGTTTAGATTAGTGCTTAATTATTTTCAGGTTAAAAAGAATGCAAATATTTTGAAAAAAAAATCTTTTCAAAGCAAGGGCTTTTTTAACACAATAAATATGGGCATTGCAAACCTTTTCCATGCAGTGCAATTATTTGGCACAGCACAAGTATTGATTTTGAAAGATTTTTCCATTCAGTACAATTATTTGGACAGTACAATTGTTAATTTTTGAAGATTTTCCACGTATTACAATCATTAAGAACTTCAGAGTGGTAACATCAAGCTTTTTTCAGTGTTTTTAATCATATAAAATACTGAAATAAAATAAATAGTCACTATGTAATTCATGGCAGGCATTTTTTAATAAAAATGGACCACTTTTTTGACAAAGTGGGCCAAAATGGCCCAAACAGATTTTGACCAAGGAACATCCCTGAAAGTAGAGCAAACATATCAAAATAATGAAAAAATTTCTATGGTTTAGAAATATTTTTAATAGCCCTTACCATACGATACTGGATGTCCAGCATGATGGCCCTGCCCTCATTTGCATAACGCTCAAACAAAGAAGTCTCAAGCCTAAGATCTCTTGCTGCTTGGCTCAAGACAATTGGTCGCAGTTGCTTGTGATCTCCAATAAGCACCACCTTTGGGATGAATAGCCAAATTTTAAGGGATTTAACAAAATTGAAATTAAAGACATATTCTTTTTACATTTTTGATAATTCCATCTTTAATTTTACATGTTATTTTTCAAATTCTGCCTTTCTAAAATAATATTCTTACACTGTTCAATCATTTTTTAAGGTGGAAAGCAACAAGATTTCAATGGGAAACATTACATTAGAATTTTCTTTACTATTATTTGATCATTATTTATTACCTGTCTCGCTCTTGAAGAAACTATTGGGATGAGGCTATCAGCTTCTATGCACATTCCACACTCGTCCACTATACACTGTTCAAAGTTGGTTACTGTGACCACTCTTGAGCTTGAGCTCACTGAGCATGTGCAAAGCACCACATCATGGTGGCGAAGTTCATGCTCCTCTGCTTTGCTCACCAAATCTCTATATCTCCTTATATCATTTTCAAGTCTTTTTGCATCAAAATTCTTTGGATTTTTGAAATATTTACCAAATTCAGCATCATATTTTTTTATTTGTTTTGCATATGGGTTGGTATGGTGCCTTATTATGTGGTGAAGAGCAACATCACTATGTTCCGAATGCTGCATGGAATCTGTAGATCTTTCGCTTTTGTTTGTTTGTTCCAGAGGGACAGGAAATTCTCGTTGAACAACATTTTCTCCATATACTCTGACAATCTTTGGGCAAACTGACGGTCGTTGATCATCTTTATTGTGCAGCCTTGGGTTGAACCTCTTCTTCAGCAAACCTAAAGTGCCACAAACAATTTTGGTATATCTCTTAAAATCAAACAGACTAAAATATCAAAGTTATCAATTGAATTTTCCCTAAAAACTTTGCATAAAGAAACATTTCATCAGAGACAATACCTGTAGTGTCAAAAAGTTGTACAAAGATCCACTTCTTTATCTGGAAAGAATGTGTCTTTTTATAAATGCACCTGTTACCACATCCACAGATTTATTTGATGGTCCACAATAGAGTACTTGCTTTAGGTCCGACCCACTTCTTGTTGCCTCATTCCACTTCACAAAAAGATATACAATCCGTATCCCTGTCAACGATTTCCCTGTACCTGCATCCAAGATAAGTTAAGCTTATTATTATATTCATATTTATCCCCATTCTGTTAAAAGCTAGCCATATTTCTTAAGTAAATTGTTATTCACAGAACTTTTATTCTATCTTTAATCTACCCATCCATTTAAATTTTTCTAAATTAACGTATAGAATATCTTCAGCTCTGTTATAAATGCACTGTTTCTACTATAACCACCTAAGAACAGACATTACTTGAACTCGACTACATATATGCATCCCGCATGCCACATGTAAAGGCTCTGATTTTTGCTAAATAATATAAAACAGAATTATTCTTTTCTTAGAGACTAAATAATAATTAAGTTAATCATGACATTTCGGTCAGCATCTACCATTTTGTCACATGCACGATGATTTCACACCAGAATCCAACACCCAGAAAAGCAAACCTTATCATTAATCCCCCAAGAGTTGAAGGCCCTTGTTTCATGAAAACTAGAAATAATTAAGTTCAAATAACACTGATGTCAGTTGTAGCTTTAAAGAAAGCACCACAGTGACTGTAATTACTATAGATAATTTCGCAAAGAGAACACACCTGGAGGGCCCTGAATAAGTGTAAAAGGCCTTGAGAGAGCTTGGCATACAGCTTTTCTCTGGTTTTCATTGAAGCCAGGTAAATATGTATATCTTCTCAAAAAATTATTTTCTCTGTCTATGAACTCCTCCATGCTTTGCTCAGTCACTGAAAAAGTGAAATTGAAATAAAAAACATAATACATCACATAAGTCTCAAATTTAATTAATTCTCTTAAGGGCAATGAAAGGGTTTATTACCATCCAGATACCAAAAATGAGGTTTTTCCTGCATCTAATTATTTGATAATGCTTCTAACTTTGTGCCGATTTAAAGCAATAAATATCCTCCCTCAAGCATATAATATCAATGTTTATCTTTCTCTATGCAATTTATAAGCATAGGAAACTCAAAGCTTTGATAATCGATTTTGCACTTTCCTTTTTTGAAGCAATTGGCATGGGGCTTAACTTCATCCTTAAAAAAAGATTTTATCGGTAACATTGGCAGAGTTGACAGCAAGTGCATGGGCTTCAATACCATGCCATCATTCTGGTTTAAATGCTTTTGTTATGGAGTTATGAGCCCCTGATTACAGATTTTCATTAAGCCAGGGCATTATTTTGTTTTATCAATGGTAAAATCTGAACTGAGGGTTTTAAGAAAAGTTTTGGAGTACAAAATGGTATCATTTAATTGGCATTCAAACAGTATTCTTAAGTGCTCAGATATTTGAGAAACCAATTCTTCCAATTTTACCCCAAAATTGCAATTATGATGCCAACTGTAAGATGACGTGTGTAAATGCTTATTAATTTAGTTACTGAACACTGAAGATTTATCTGTTATCTGTAAGAATTTATGCAAGGCAGCAGATAAGGATTCCAAATTTTTGGCAAACCCTTACAGTATCCTGAAAAGGTAGTCCCCAAATTGCACATATTTCATTAGTATTATGAAAGGAAATGTGTATAAATTTCCAAGATTATTCTGAAGTATTTTTGCTGTATAAATTAATGTTGGTGTATGTATTCATGAATGAGGCTTACAAGCTTCCGGTTTAGAATCTTCAGGTAATAGGTTTCCAATGGCTATGCTCTGGGCAAGATCCGTGGCTTTGGCCAATTCATGCACAGCTCCTTCCATGCGTCTTAAAACATAAAACAACAATAAAATTAAACTAAACATAAAAGATGGAACAAATACAGATATTTATAAAAGAAATTAAAAGAAGTGGATTCAATAATATCTAGGCAAGGTGGATGGCTTAATGGTTTCTGACAAATTCTGAAACAAATATTCAGCAATTGTCATAATGAAGAAAGAATACACATATCTAGCCATAGTGGAGAATGGATGGATGATTTCATGTACCTGTTAGGAAGGGTCTTCTGGATTATTTCCACGCAGCACTTGAAATCTCCATCTTCACTATCACTTTGCTCAAGAATGGCACCTGGAATATTCTCACCAAGTAATCTGAACAACACCCTCTTGTTCTTTCCTACTGTGATCAATAGACCATGGCCACACCAAATAGGGTCGCATTTGGCAATACTGGTACATGGGAAAGAAGAGTGTTTTGTCTCCTCAGATTTGTTCATCCTGGTGTAGATTACACAGATGTAATCACCATACTGTCCACAGTCCACAATCATTTCGTTATCTTCTTCCAAGTTGAAATCACGTTCCTCATGGAAGAACTCAATATTACGCTCTTCACAAAATAAATCCCCAAGGGTAAATGTTCCATAGTATACAGTTTTGTTTTCAGTCTCCTTTGCCTCCCACACAATGCTTACATTTTGGATAGTAACAGCTTCATCATTGGCCACAGCACAGGCTGCAGACTCTATTGCCAGGACTGGAAGAATCACATTCTGGTAATGTTCAATTCCTGCATATTTGTCCATCAATGGATGTGCAGCCAGAGAATCTGAAAACATTTTGACTGGGTCCTCCCTATGTGACAAGCAGATTTTGAAGTGCGGAGTAATGCCAAGTAAACTCACAAAAGGTCTCAGTTTCCCCATCTCAACACATGAAGACATCAGGGTTTCCAACACATTTCCTGTTGTTAAGTGTAATGCTAATTTGCATTCTGGGAGGACAAGAGATTTGCCATGACTGCCCTTCTTGCTTGTCTGCTCGTGTACAAACATGTCTCCAGACACATAACTATGATATGCTGCTTGTTTTCTATAATTAAACTTTTGTATGTAACGTAACATACCTTTCAATTTGCCTGAAAACCAAAATGAAGGATTTTGCAAATTAATCCAACAGTCAACTGGAACTAAAACTTCACTTTGAAATGGATACAGTTTGAAATCCCTCTCCATTTTGGAAGGCAAAAATGTTGATTTGGCCGTCTCATATTCTTTGTTGTAAAGTCTCTTGGACCATTTGAAGCATATATCATTGTGTTGTCCATGAACTGGGGCATCCATTAAACCCAGGGTTCCATATCTTACACTGGAATATTTTCTTGGAAGGTAAGACATGGCTGGATTATTTAATGTTAAAGAAGACTCTTCAATTTGTGTGACAACTGGTGAGTACAATGCCTGGCCATTCTTTTGCAATTCCAGACTTGTTTTCAAAATTTTACAGTCTTTGCTGAACATTTTTTCCCTGAGTGAATTCTCATTGTACAACAAACAAATCTGCTGCATACTTTCTAAATTGTTGTACGAAGGCTCAGTTGGTTTTGTTTTTCCATCCAACATGTCACAGAGCAGACGTTGGACAATGAGGTCCATATATCTACGAATCGGTGAGGAGACCTGGGTGTAAATGGGAACATTCAAAGCAAAGTGAGAATAGTCTGCATCAGAATCATTTGGGTCTGAGATGACATAGCGTGCTGGTCGTTGCACATCAAACCAAGCTGCCATGGCACAGAACTGCATTGGGTAGTCCTCCTCAGATGCAAGACAATTCTTCAGATCTGACAGCCCTTCTGTGCTCTCCGCAAGACTGATCATCTTCTGCCAAGTTTGTTGTCTGACTGTAATGAACTCTGGCGAAGTTTGCGGTTCCTTCACATAATGACTCAGATAAGATGTTAGTTCTGCTATGGCACCATACTGGTTTTGCCAATCAGCTAGAGTTTCTTTATCTGGTGGAAAGTGCACTCGTAAAGGTACATATCTAAATGTTTTAGTCAGAATTTTTGCTATTGTTGCATTTGTCAAAATCATGAATTCTCCAATGATTCGCTCTGACATAGGTGACTCCTTGCCATCAGCATGCACAAATTTTGCAGCTTCTTTGAGACGATTGTGGCGTAAATGTTCTGCTGCTTTGTGCAGAAAGATTAAACTGTCTGTCAGATAACTGCCCATCTCTTTTTCAGAGTCCCTGAGAATGTCCTCTGAATCTTTGTATGACAACTGCCTTTTTGATCGAATGACTGTCCTTTTAATTTCTGGTGTACCAGGTAGGTCATCACCATTGTTTCCAATGGTGATATTCCCATTTTTATCAAATTTGAAAAATACTGATATTGCAACTCTGTCCTTCCCCTCTAAGAGACTACAGAAGTTGGTGCTAAGTTCAGTAGGTAGCATATGGTATGGTTTCTCAGGGTGGCTTCTTTCGTCTGTATCTGGCATTTCTGCAGGATAAAAGGTTCTAGATCGTAAAGCTGCCTCTTGATCTATGGGATCCCCTGGTTCAACAAATGCCGACACATCAGCTATGTGAACTCCAACTCTCACAGTATCATCTTCACAAAAGTCCACTGATAGTGCATCGTCTAAGTCCTCGGAGTCCTTTGGGTCAATTGTAAAACAGTGGAGCTGCCTACAATCCTCTCTATTTGTAAAAAAGTCATCTGGAAGATGGGATGTTTTGGGTTCTTCATCTTCTGGAACTTTTTGAGATCTCTTTGAGAGACCTCTCATGAGGGCTCGCTTCTTTTTTTCAACATCTACTGGGAATTTCTGAGACAACTGGTATTGGATTTTCAATATCTCCTGGGCATTTGTGAAGTCAGTGCCAGCAGGTAAAACTTTTACGACATATCCAAGTGGATACTGGAAGACAGGGGACCACTTCAAACACCTGACCACAAAAACCTTGCTGTCTCTCAGTCGGAGGTCTACTGGTTCCCATCTCTTGACATTTAGTCTCCCATCTTTGTCTGATGAATAAACTGCAATTCTGTTGTCAGTCCCTGTAGGGTTCATCACATGTATTTTAGGTACTGTCTTGTTTAAAGGTTTCATAAGATCTATTCTGAATTCATCAACTGTACATACAAACTTTGTAAACTTTCTGACTTTTACCTGACTCCATGTCCCTATTACTTTTCCATGGAAATCGGTGTCCAAGTTGATTTTGTCAGATGTTGGGGGATTATTGAGCCTTACAACAACCTCAGTTTTATCAAAAGCCATCCCACAGTTGCTTCTACCATAGAGATTTATCCTGGGAACTGGTTCATTTCTCTCAACGGGCGCTGCAAACCCTTTCTGTGCACTCTGTATGTAAAGAGTACAGATCTTAAACTTGCTCGGCTCCCTTTTCAACATATCCATCAATTCAATCTTTGAATGATGTTCATAATAGGTTTCTTTTTGGTCTATGTCTTTGACAAAGAAATCATAGAAATGTTCATTGAGATCCCTGTCATCATCCTCATCTTCTGCCTCACCCTCATTCATTTCTTCATCATCTGCACCCCTGGCATATCTATGTGTCTGATACAACCATGTATCCAATTTCATATCATGGAGGGTATTGGTGCTGTGTTCATCTTCAAGATTTCCATCTCTCTCAAAATGGATTTCATCTTGGATTTTAGATATTTCTTTACTGGAAACAAATTGTTCGTCATCTTTCCATTGCTTTTCTAAATTTTTGAAGATATCTTCATCACTTAATTCGTCATCTTTGTCTGAGTCTATTTCAGAGGTAAATTCTGAATCACCAGAACCAGTCATTGAACTGTAACCGGAATCTCTAGCAGTCGTATCTGTGCAGATACTTTTGGCTGTTTCATGATGTTCTGTAGTTTCCTTTCCATTTTCTGTGCCTCCCAGACGTTGGTAATCTTTACCAAGAATCTCTTCAACAATCTCACACCCAATATCTGGGTACAACGAACTTTTTTCCCTACATTCATCAATGTAGTGTTTCCATATAGTACGACATGATCCAATGCTACAAAGAGTAAAAGGATCCCCAACCACCAAAATGTGCCTCCTTGCTCTTCCCATGGCAGTATTGAGAAGACGACTGTTCTCCAAAAATCCCAAAGCACCACTAGAAGTTTCACCACTACAAGTTCGTACTGTACTCAGAATTATTGCATCAAACTCAAGACCTGTAATACAAAATGTTCCATGGTGAGACCCAACATGCTGGATGTCAAGTCAAAGTAATCTTACAGCTAGTAGAAATAATATTTCATATCTTATGTTAATCTTTTCAAAATAAGATCTAGAATAATCACCCTTTGACAGTTTGCCTGCAGATTATTTACACAAGACTTATACCATGAGATCAACTCTTGAAACAGAGAAAAAAAATTTTGTTCATAACCTAGTAGCAAAATGTTTCTAAGGTAAAATACTGCTGATTAATTTCAAATGCCTTACTAATATTGAATTCTATCAGGATGTCATATATTCAAATAGTACCCACAAAAAACACTTTTGACAGAAAATGAAACTACTTTAGAAGCTTACAAATCACCTTATGCAGTTCTGTGACTAAAGCACTGTTCTCAGAACTATGGTAGTTACTCAGACTCAGATCTTTTCAATGAGGGGAAGTGTAAATGTTACAGATATTGCATTTTTTTAGTCATACGTAATGTCTTAAAATTAGAACATTTCTA